>NC_090447.1:139179044-139482074 GCF_031143425.1 Pleurodeles waltl | reverse complement strand
TACTCCTGCGAGGCCCTCAGGATGTAGTATAGCCAAGACCTGCTCCTCCAATGTTGTTAGTTGTGGGGGAGGAGGTGGGGGTTTGCCGCCAGTCCTCTGAACCGCGATGTGTTGTCTTGAGACCACGGAATGCACCTTCCCCCATAGGTCGTTCCATATCTTCCTGATGTCATCCCTAGTTCTTAGGTGCTGTCCCACTGCGTTGACCCTGTCCACAATTCCTCGCCATAGCTCCATCTTTCTAGCTATGGTGGTGTGCTGCACCTGTGATCCGAATAGCTGTGGCTCTACCCGGATGAGTTCCTCCACCATGACCCTGAGATCCTCCTCAGAGAACCTGGGGTGTCTTTGCGGGCCATGGGGTGGTGTGGGTGATGTGTGGGGTGGTGTGTGTTGTGATGTGTGGGGTGATATTTAGAGGTATGTTGTTTGAGGTGCTTGGATGTTGTGTGCGTGATGGTGTTGAGTGCCTGTGAATGCTAGTGTTGTTTCTGGTGGTGTCTCTCTCTGGCCTTCAGTCACAATTGTGGTTGTAAGGGTTTGTGGGTGATGTGGGTGTGTGTTTTATATTGTATTGGATGTGTGGGAGTGGTGTGTGTATGTGTGTCAGGTGTGTGTATTTGGAATTGTCCAATGTGGAGGTGTTTTGTAAATGTGTGTGGATTTTGAGCGTGGCGGTGTGTACCGCCAATGGAATACCGCAGTTGAAAGACCGCCGTGCGGATTCGTGGGTCATGATAGTGTGGGCGCATTCCTGTTGGCATGGCGGTGGAGGTTTTGTTATCGCCAGTTTATCACTGACCTTTGGTGTTGCGGACTTGTGTGGGTGTCTGGATTTTGGCTGATTCGGGGTTGTGGGTCATAATTACAGTGGCGGAATTCTGCGGCGGTGTGTTGGCGGTCTTCTGCACGGCGGTAAGTGGCTTTTACCGCCAATGTTGTAATGACCCCCTACATCCTAAAAATCATTAACCACCCACTGTCCAATTATTTGTAGATTTTCCATTAGTAACTCTAATTGGGCAATATTTTATAAGCTATATTTAGGACACAGTGTTAAGATATTTTGACTACAACAGTCTGGTACCACATCAGTCTCGTAATCAAACAATAGTTTGTGCAGGATTTGGAAAGAGGTGGATGATCAGACACTAAATATGGTGAACTTACTGGATTAAGAAAAGCAAGAGGCACAACAAATTGTGGGGAAATCACTTAGGCGGTCATTATGAACACGGCGGGAAACGCCGCCAACCGCTGTGGCAGCGGTGAACAGAAGACCGCCGTTGGCGGTGAATGGAAACCCGCCATACAATTAACGAAAATCCCAACCCCACCAAAAATCATCAGACCACCACTCCCCGCCATGACCCTGTCAGCAGGAATCCTGGACCTCCCCACCCTGCCCCGCCCTCCAAATTATGATGCACAAATCACCTTGGCGGACAGTGGAGGCCGGGCGACCATTGGGGGTTCCGACCGCCACGAGCGGCAAGTGGACTCAACAGCAAGAAGTGCACACATTGGATAAGCATGCAACCCTCACACCTGACACTCATCCATAAGCCCATAAAACACCCCTAGACATACCCCACAATCCTTTACAACTAAACCAGGTCAAGAAGACGGGGAGCACCAGAGGCAGACACCGAACGCCACCATACACAAGATGCACACTGACCCGCAGAAGAGCACCCTCACCGCGTTCCCAGCCCCTACACCATACGTCACACACACCATGTCACCCCCCCAAACATCCACGCTTCACAGAAAGGGAGTTAAGGACCATGGTGGACGAGATCCTGAAGGTTGAGCTACAAATATTCGGGCTGAGGTGCAGCACACATCCATCGCAAGGAAAATTGAGCTATGGCAGACCATTGTGAACAGGGTCAATGCAGTGGACACCATCCATGCACCAAAGACAACATCCGGAAGAGATGGAACGACCTGCGGGGGAAGGTCAGGGGCATGGCATCAAGGTACCACATTGCAGTCCAGAAGACTGGGGGAGGACCGCCACCAACATCACCAGAATACACAGACTGGGGGGAAAAGGTACTGGCCATCCTGCACCCTGAGGGACTCACTGGACACACTGGAGGAATGGACTCGGGTAAGTCATCAACATATACCCCATGTACACCATACCTGTAATGCATGCACCACCCCATCCCACCCACAACCACCAGCACCAACACCCCACCCAGGCAACAGGCACTAAATCCATCCCCCTGCATGACCACAAGCCCACTAACAGGCCCACATCCCTCCCCCTGTGGACAGCCACCTACCCCTGCAAGTACCCACAATGGAATGACACCCCCCATCACAATGCAACCCCACAGTCGAAGCTAAATACAGTGTCAACCTCACAAAGGCACCCTGTAAGGCCACTGAAAGTAACCCCAGCACAAAAAAGCCCAGTCCTGTTCACCCCAAACGTTCATGCAGCTGTAACAGACATGTCTATGTCCCCCAATAGGCACCACCACCCATGCTACCCTAACAGATGGGACAAAGAGTGCCAGTGCCCCCCAGGGAGACAGAGGCACCTCACAGGACACTGGTGAAGGATCCCTGGACACTGATGAGCAGGTATGCCTCTCACACAGTCCTTGACTGTCACAATGCAGCATCCCCACCCAGGAGACCACCGTCACCCCTACCACCCAGTCAAGACCAGCAGCCCAGGGCAAGCGTCCCCACACCAGTGTATCCAGGCCACAGACTGGTGGAACACAGGTACAGAGGCCACAGTCTCCCACTCCCAACATGCAAGAGGGCGAGGGCCCCAGTATAAGTAGTACTGCCAGATTTGTACAGGGGACACAGGCACAGGGTGCTAGGGCAAGTGTAAGGGTGTCAGTGGGCCAGTGGGGAGGCCACAGGATGGGTGCAGCAGCCCAGGACATAAAATCAGAGGTATTGGGGGCCTACCAGCATACCCATGACAGGTTGGCACAGATAGAGTCCACCTTGGAGCACAGTCAGAGGATGCTGCAGGAACACCACCAACGGGCCATGGAGCAGTGGAAACAGCACAACGCCACAATGGCCACCATGGCAGGAGCTCTGCTGCAGCTGGTACAAACCCAGTCAGAGACCCACACAGGACAGGAGGCCCCCACTACCGCACCAGACACCCACCATGAGATTACACCATCAGCAGAAACATCCCAGGAACTTCCCTCACAGGAAACCTACTATGTCATCCCCTGAAGCTCAACAGCAGGCACCCAAACGGACCCTCAGGCCAATATATGGCACTGGAACCCCAGCAAAGAACAAGGCCCCCTTCAAGAAGTAACTCTGCAACACTCTGCACAGCAACCATTCCACTCAATCAGCCACCAAACATTTCTAAGAGGCTATATGAACTAATGTAAGAAAAGATGGACCCATCAATACTACCAACAAGGCTGCCACCATGTTGGCTTTGAGTACACCCACCCCTACTGACTTGCCATCACTGTAAATAGCACTATTCACTCCCTGCCACCAATAAACACATATCACACCTGTAACACTGCCCCCTGTGTTAAAATGTGAACAAAGTGAAGTATAGATGCAACTAGCTGATAACTACTTTATTGTTAAATCTTTGCATGTAGGGAGCCCTGTGTGCCTAAATGTGGGCCCTAAGTAAATGCAGAAAATATCAATCTATAGCATGCAGAACTGGACCACTGTTTCCCCTATCATTATCAACCCCCCCATATGACTGAGCACACTGACAGTATGTGTCACAAACCCCAATGTCAGCTCAAAGTCCCACACAATTACTGGAAGTAGAGTTGTATCAGTTGGGTCCTGGAATTGACATCTTTCCCTTCCTCATCATTACCATCACTTTCCTCCCCTCTCTGAGTTAGCTGGTCAGGACCTACAGCACCCTCCACTTCCAAGAGGGGGATAGAATGTGTCACTACCACATTGTGAAGCATGCAGGAGGCCACCACTATTCTACACACCATTTCAGGCCCATAGGCCAGGGAACCCCCAGAGATACGTAGAAAACGAAATCTAGCCTTCAGTAGACCTATTGTACGCTCTATCACCCTCCTAGTACGTCCATGGGCATCATTGTAATTCCTCTCTGTATCCGTCCTAGGATTCCTCACTGGTGTCAGGAGCCAACGCAAGTTTGGATAGCCAGAATCACCTAGAAAAAGGTGCAATACAGAGTAGTCATTGTTAAGCCCCTTAGTCAGACTGTCTGCTATGTGTCAGTTAGTGACAGACACACTTACCTATGATCCACCCTCTGTCCTATTGGAGTTGTTCCATCCTTTGTGGCACACTACTGTTCCTCAACACAAAGGAATCATGGACTGAACCTGGGAACATGGCATTCACATGTGAGATGAACTGGTCTGCAGTACCTACCAATTGGATGTTCATGGAGTGAAAGTTATTTCTGTTTCTGTACACCTGTTCACTTACTATTGGGGGGATGATCGGTATGTGGGTGCCATCGATGGCACCTATCACATGGGTATGTTGGCAAAGGCATAGAATTCAGACTTGATGGCAGGGAGGTCAGTACTTTGGGGAAACCTCACATAGGACTGCAGGTGTTGTACAAATGCATTTAGAAATCTTGTCAGTACCATGCTGAACATTGGCTGTGAAAATCCAGCACCCATGCCCACTGTCACTTGAAATGAGCCCGTGGCCAGGAAATAGAGAGCGGAGAGCACCTGCACTTCAGTAGGGATGGCATGCTGATTACGATTTCCCGGACTTAGTGCAGGATCCAGTAAAGCACAAAGTTCCTGAATTGTTGTACGTGTGAGTCTGTAAATGATTATGATCTGACGCTCCACCATGGTCCTCATACCCACAAGTGGTCTGTACACCGATGGTGCCCTTCCTCACCACAAGGGTCGGTACCTACGAGGGGTATCAAAAAGGTGTGATGAACACACATACATAAGCACACATTGTCATCAATTGTGCACTGCATATTACATTGTAGTGACTCAACATAAACGGCTTCTTGACAGATTCACATCTACACCTCAATGAGGGAACAGTGTTTTTCATGTGTGGAATATTACAGATTGCTCAGATGCAAAGGTGCTTCATGTGGCTAGTAGGTCCTGCATTGTGCACAATTGTATTTATAGATGTGTAGTTACTGCCAAAATGTCTGCCCACTGTAATCCAGGCCTTTCATTGTGGAAGTGACCTCATACCGCTAGCGGTTGACGTCTCAGCGTAAGGCGGTATTTACCGCCGTTCGCACCATCATTGGTTAACATGGATGCCAATGGGGAATCCTGGCGCATCATGATCGCTGCCGGCAATGACGGTGCACACCGTAGTGGTACATATGCAAGTTCATCATCTATTATTCACTTGACTCCCTGATCTCGTGCGGACAGGTACTCTACTGTGTGTACTGCTGTGGCCTGCCTGTGGCAATGGATGTGGCTCATGTTGCAGGGGAAAGGGCCCCGGCCTTCACCCAAGAGGAGCTGTAGAGGCTAGTGGATGGGGTCCTGCCCCTGTACGCAAAACTGTACGGACGGCCAGAGGTACCACCCCCTGCCCCCGTTCCGTGAGGTGCCTGGATGCCCCTTTGTTGCCCCATTTGGTGGAGTACCATGCACTTTTGGGAGTCAGTTTGGGTCCGTTGTGGCCCATGGCACTTGTAGCCGTACGTACTGGCCATTGGCCCTGTTTGAGGATTTGGCTCTGTGAGCTTGAATAAAATATTTCTGTGTGGCCTGTGTTTTGGCGGCACACTGTTGAACCCTGGACTTGCGTTTCATTGTTTATGGATGTGGGGCTTTTGTATGTACTATGGTCAAGTTGGATTTGCCTTGTGTCAAGTAAGTACCTCTTGCTGTGGAGTATATGGATTGTGCTCCTGTGAAGGGCTGGGGGGCGTTGCTGGGTGGGTGGAGTGGGTGGGTATGTAACTGTGCCCTTTCCTCCCTTGTTTCACAGGTTGCGGTACTTACCGTCGTCGTCTTCGTCGGAGGTCTCGGTCGTGGAGGTATATGACAAGGAGCAGGGCTGGCATGATCTGCAGCTCTCTATCCATGTCTACTTCGGCGGGTTGTGAGTGCCTCTGGTGAGTGTTTCATTGGATTTGGTTCATTTCCACCTGGCTTTGCGTGGCGGTGGTTCCCGCCCCAGAACTGGCGGCAGACTGGTGGTTCATAATTTGATGGGTGGGTTGGGCCTTTCCGTCGGCCTGTGGGCGGACTCTGCCATCGTCGTCAGCACTCCTCTACTGGTGGTGGGTAGTTTTCCGAATGCCTGTGCTTCGTTTGGTTCATTATTTGGCGGTCCAGACCGCTCCTCTGTTGGTGGTTTCTACCGCCGGTGGCGCGGTATGGACCGCCGTGTTCATAATGAGGGCTTTAATCTCCCAGTGCCCACCAAAAATGAATATCTCCATGTGTAATATAACTGGTGCTCATGTAAAGCACTCCAATACCTTTGAGTCGGGTTCGTGCCACATAAAACTGCGAAATAATATTAGTAGTTAACACTGACAATCATAAATACAGTAATTTGTTGTTTCAGCAAAATCATAAGTTAGTATGAAGGTGCAAGCCAACATAAGAGGGCAAATTATGATTGTCAGCTGTACAAACATGATGAAGACTGGAACGGAATTAGCTCTGTGGACATAGGAGGCAATAAGGAAGACAATTTAAACTATCAATGATGAAAAAGAAAAGGTTGACTAGGCACCAGTAGAAAGTTTGGAGAGTTAGGACCATATCTCTTAGGCAAAGGGAATGTGTAAAGAACAAAATACTGAGTAAGGAACTGCAAGACATAACAGTGACATTTCCAATGAAGCACAAATGGTTCCACAAGACCATTTTGGCAAATGTTACAAACTCTTTGTAAAATCATCCTCCCTGAAAACTCGACCACCGCCAAAACCAACTTCTACCAATGCGCGACCACTGTTGCCAATTAAATGAGTAATAACTGACTCAAGTTCAACACAAACAAGATGGAAGTCTTGATCTTCGGCAGCGGCAACTCCCCCTGGGATGCCTCCTGGTAGCCTATAGAACTGGGGCCCACTCCAACCCCAGGTGAGCATGCCAGGAACCTTGGTCTCATCCTGGACAGCAAACTCACCATGAGGTCCCAAGTCAACACATTGTCTTCCTCCTGTTTCTTCATCCTGCACATTTTCTGTAAACTTTTCAAGTGGCTTCCCCAAAATGGTTGTCATCAGTCGACTGCACTATGGAAACACTATGTGGAAATCAAGGCCCACCTAGTTTAAAGACTACAGATCATCCACAATGCCTCAGCAAGACTCATCATGGATCCCCCCAGTTGCACCCATATCACCCCCCAGCTTAAAAAACTCTACTGGCTCCTGGTTCAGAAAATATGCCAGTTCAAGCTCCTCACCCAAAGGTTCAAGGCCTTGCATGACTCTATATCCGCCTACATCAACCACTGCGTCAAATTCCATAAACCCTCCAGACACCTCCGCTCTTCCTCCCTCAAACTGGTCCATACCCCCTGCATACAATGCAAAATGATTGATTGATTGAGTGGCATTCTGCCCTTACTGTTAGCTAAGTAGCGAAGGTATGCCTCATGTGTCTAGAAACATGCCTGCAATTGGATATCAGTACATTTTTGAAAAAGGCTAAATATATTATGTATGTGTATGTAACAGCAAGCTATTATTTCAAAGATGGGCAATAGCCGTTGAAGAAATATGTTTTCATTTTCTTCTTGAATTTCGGTAGCATTGAAGTATTTTTGATGTGAATGGGTATGCTGTTTCAAATTCTGGATATGCAGAAGGAGACCAAATTAGTGCATTTCAGTGGCAGGAAGTACCAGAAGTTGTAGGGCATAGCAAAAGTCCTACCTCAGTGTTCCAACACTTACTCCAATAAAAACAATGTCTAATCAATCATAATCAGTGACCTAATTATTATTAATTTGTGGGGTGAGGGGGTGGCCCCCCTCTCCAGGCCAATCTCAGCCCCGGTAACCCCCATCCCCTAAGTCCCAGTCTAAATGATTTATCTATTTTGATGGGAGGCTTGTGGCCCTCCTCCCAAGGCCGATCTCGGCCCCTGGGACACCATTCCCAGGGGCCCCAGATATTTTTTTTTTCGGAGGGGGCTCCTGGGAATGGCCCCCCTCCGAACAGCTGATCTCGACCCCGGGGACCCCAACCCCAGGGCCCAGTGGCCCAGTCATGTGACCTGGGTGTCCCGCAGGGCACCCAGTCACAATGTTGGGGACTGTGGGGGGAGCCTGAAATCTCCATGGCCCCAGCTGACTCACCATCTTCTGTGGGAGCCAGCATTTCTGAAGCAGCTCCCTCTCTGTGAAAGCAACTCTTTTCTCTGACTCCCTGCTTGCATCTCCACGAGCAGGGAGATAGAGGAAACCTCTGCTCGCACAGAGGGAGAGCTGTCAAATAGCTCTCCCTCATTGAGAACAGAATGTTTGCTGTGGCTTGGCAGCAGCTGTCAAAGCTGCAGCCAAGCCACAGCAAACAGCTATGTCCAGGGGGTGGGCATTAAGGACATAGCAGGAGCGGGCCATCTGTAGCTCCTCCTAAATTGTCCCAGGGAGGTGGTGGTCCCTGGGGATGCAGGGAGCTGCATGTCCTCCTCGCACACAATCTGAAGAATGCCCTGGGAAGGTGGTGGTCCCGAGGGCTGTGGGGGGGGTGCCCCCCATTCCTGATATGGCCCGGGGAGGTGGTGTCCCTCGGGCTGCGGGGAGTGGCCCCCGCATTATTTTTTTTATTCTGTCCTCCTCTATATATATATACACACACATTTGCTGTGTATATTGCAGTGGAGAATCATTTGTACATGTTTTTATTTCATCAATGTGACCATTTTTAAACGTGTGCTTTCAGCATGCTAATCTTCCTCTACAAATCTTGTAGAGTGATTTAATAAATGTCTTCTTTAGACAAAGAAGCACATTCCAGAGATTTTTTGCCAGTGCATGAGGGTTTCATTTTGGTCATTTCGGTCATTGGTGAAACAAAACACTGGGCACTAATGACAGTCAACTATTTGGTGGCTCAGTCTGCCTAATGAGCTGAGCACAAAAGTGTTTAATTTTTCAATGTAAATTCAAATGAATAATATCTGCCAACCATGTCATTTTTAAAGCTTTGGGTGGCATGGAATAGTCTGAATTGTCACATTTGTATGAGTGCAATAGTTAGTAGTGATGTTAGCACTGTCATGGTAAGGGTAATGAATGGAGCAAACTGCAGTGGCTCCTGGGAAGGGCTCCAGCATTTTGTTCACAAATTCGCTTTTGGATCATAAGGACAAGGGGATCCCCTTTAGCAGAGAAACAGAAGCTATTTTTAATTTGTTTCTGAATTTTACCCCTCTTGCTACCTCACTGATCACTAGACTTTACCTTTTTTGTGGTTTGTTCCGTTTGGTGTGAGCAGGGGCAAGTTCATACTTGGTTCCTGTTTTGTTACACAGGATGGTGAAAGCTGCTTCTTGTTAAGAATATAGTGGAACATGAAGACTAACTGCAACTCTTCTTCCTTCTGTCTCCAAAATAGAACTCACAAAATCATCTTTCCTTGTAGCCACATTCCAACTGCTGTGCTTATGAAAAAGAGCAACAGAGAATGAAAATAGGTTAGCATGTATCTCAGAAAAAGATGGCAATCAAACATTGTAAGAAATTGGATTATCATGTGGGGCGGATGACTACCCACTTCAAGGAATATTCACAACCCTTGCAGGGTGAACCCATCAACTCACTAAATTCATCTGAAATCAAATCCTTGGTAGATATTGCATGGCCATATAGGCTTAATTTATGGCAATATTTAAAGTATTTATCCAGAACTAAAAACAGTATGTGAACGGGCGAGCCCGAACACAATCTCCACGCCGGCCGGGATAGACGTGTCGGATAGGTCCGACACGTCATTTCCGCATTCCCACGTTGCCGTGGGAACGCCCTCGGAGGATGGCTGGCGTCCTAGTGTTGCCACAGCAACCCAGGAGGGTTTCCGGGCCACGGCAACAACGCGGCAGGAAGTTCCCGATTTAAAGGGACGGAGGGACGGGAACGAGGAGGAGAAGGAGAAGGAACACGACCGGATGAAGACGGGAGACGAGAGAGAGACCAGGCCTTCGCGGAGTGAGAAGAAGTCGGAAAGGATTATCCAGGACTCTACCCCGAGGGAACACCCCAGCTCCAGCCACGACCCAGGAGGGTCTTGGCTTGCTAAGACAGGGAGAACACCCACCTGAAAGAAGAAGAGAGGAGAAAAATCAAGAAGAAGAATAGAAGACGACGCCATAAGAACTGAAACTGTAGGAGAGGAAAAAGGAACAATTAGAGACAATCCCTTAAAACTTAAATAAATCACTTACCTGACCACCCCAATTACTCTCCGTGGGTTTTTATACCGTTCGTCCTGCCACAGTGGTGTCAGAAGTGGGATTTATAGGAAAGGAACCATCCCACGGATAACCGAACGGTATAAATAATGAGTGACAATCCGTCTCTAGAAGATATGATTAAACAACTGGCGGAAGGCCAACGCCATCTGCAGTTAGTATGGGAAGCTCACCAACGAGAGGCAAAAGAGGACAGGGAGGCCTTACAGTCAGCCTTGAAGAGCCAAGCGACGATATTAGCAAATAACCAATTGGTTCACGAAACGGCAATGAAGAAATTAACGGAAAAAAATTGCCGCCAGCAAAGTACACCCCAATGTACCCAGTTCAGTGTTGCAAAAATATCAGGAGGGAGAAGACTCGGAGTCTTTCTTCACTAACTTTGAAAGAGTTGCTTCTTCGGCTCAATGGCCGGAAGACAGGTGGGGGCAATATGTGGCACTGTTGCTTACAGGTCTCCTGCAAGCGGCTTATCAAGCAGCGAATCCCGGGGGAACAACCCCATATAAAGAGATAAAGACCAGCATCTTAGAACGAGTAGGCCACGACACCGAGTATTATCGAGTTAAATTCCGGAAAGTAAAATGGGGACCAAATGAGGACCCCCGAACCTTCTACTTCCGCGTGAAAGATTTGGCCTTGAAATGGCTGGGTCCAATCGGGAATAGCAGAGAGGAGGTTATACAGACTATTATCCTCGAACAGTATCTAGACTCTTTACCTACTTCGACAAAAAATTGGATACGACAACATCCAAAGGTGGATACCGACATGGCCATTGATCTAGCCTGCGCATACCATCGATCCACAGATGTGAGAGGTATGCCACCCAGACCCAACATAAAACCTGTTGTACCCAATCCAAAACCTTCGCCGAGATTTCCCGTAGAAGACCCGGGGCCTTGCAGATTTACAGAAGGTCCTCCTTTACAGGGACCACAGTGGTACAACTGTGGAGAGTGGGGGCACATAGCTCGTATGTGCCCACGGAAACTAGAGGGAAGCGAACCTATGGAGATAGGAGTAACACGGAGACGCGTACTCTGTACAGGAAAAGGAGACCTTAAGTTTAAACAAACCCTGAGACTTAATGGTCGGTCTGTATGTGCTCTAATTGATTCGGGTTGCAGCCAATCCGTGGTACGCGAGTCTTAATAAGCCCAATCGATAGGGAATCAAGTAGGTGGGTCACGATTTGTTGTATTCACGGCGATAAGGAACAGTACCCAGTGACAGGAGTTGACATAGAGTGGGAAAACTATAGGGACTTACTTCCGATGGGAGTAATGTCACTATGAACACTTCACAGAACTTCTGGGCCATGTTCAAAAACCAAAAATTCACCAGGATTGGTGGGTTGAGGCTCCTTTTTCCGAAAGTAATATTGACTGTCCTCTACCTCGTAGGAAACTTTCACGTAGAGAGAAGCGAGATAGAAAAGTACAGTACAGGTCTCATAACGAGCAGGAGCAAAACCAAAAACTTATAGCAGAAACACATGATGCACCCCTAAGTTTCCACCATCAACAGAGAGAAGATCCCTCCCTCGCTCAGGCTTGGAAATCGGCAAAAACAGAAGAGACAGAGGAGGTGGGTCCTTACTTCCTGGTTAAACGAAATCTCCTATATAGGGTGACCACTACCCGGGATGGGGATCATAAACATCAGCTAATAGTACCAGAAAATTTTAGGAATCAAGGGGGTCATTCTGACCTTGGCGGACGGCGGAGGCCGTCCGCCAAGGTACCGCCGTCAGAACACCGCACCGCGGTCAAAAGACCGCAGCAGTGATTCTGAGATTTGCCCTGGGCTGGCGGGCGGCCGCCAAAAGACCGCCCGCCAGCCCAGGGCAAATCAACCTTCCCACTAGGATGCCGGCTCAGAATTGAGCCGGCGGAGTGGGAAGGTGCGACGGGTGCAGTTGCACCCGTCGCGTATTTCAGTGTCTGCTAGGCAGACACTGAAATACTTTGTGGGGCCCTCTTACGGGGGCCCCTGCCGTGCCCATGCCATTGGCATGGGCATGGCAGGGGCCCCCAGGGGCCCCGCGGCACCCCCTACCGCCATCCTGTTCCTGGCGGGAGAACCGCCATGAACAGGATGGCGGTAGGGGGTGTCAGAATCCCCATGGCGGCGGAGCGCGCTCCGCCGCCATGGAGGATTCTGACAGGCGGCGGAAAGTCGGCGGTACACCGCCGGCTTTCCGCTTCTGGCCGCGGCTGTACCGCCGCGGTCAGAATGCCTGGCGGAGCACCGCCGGCCTGTTGGCGGTGCTACCGCCAACCTCCGCCATGGCGGTAATTACCGCCGGGGTCAGAATGACCCCCCAAGTCTTGACCCTAGCTCACAATCAACCAGGGGGAGGACATTTTGGGAGGGAAAAAAACGGAAGAGTATCTCCTCAGACGATTTTATTGGCCAGGTGTTTTTGCCCACATCCGGAGGTATTGTTCCCAGTGTCCCCGGTGTCAGCTGACAGAACCTGGTAGGCCTAGGAAAGCACCACTTTTGCCCCTTCCCATCATAGATATACCACTTAGCAGGGTGGGGATGGATTTAATTGGACCCTTAGTGCCTTCTTCTAAAGGACACACCTACATATTGGTGCTCGTGGACTATGCCACCCGATACCCAGAGGCCATTCCCCTGACCAGTATGACCACAAAATCTGTCGCACAAGCAATGATTACAGTCTTCACTCGAATAGGGTTTCCCCGCGAAATACTCACAGACCAAGGGACCCCATTCATGTCTAATCTCATGAAACAAGTTTGTAAGACCTTAGGGATTTCCCAAATAAGAACATCTGTTTATCATCCACAGACAGATGGATTGGTGGAACGCTACAATCGGACCATCAAAACCCTACTAAAGAAAATAGTCACCGATTCAGGGAGAGATTGGGATCAAAAATTACCATTAGTTTTGTACGCTATCAGAACTCATGAACAGGCGTCCACATGGCATAGCCCATTCGAATTAGTGTTCGGACGGCAACCACGCTCCCTTTTAGACATGGCCATAGAAACATGGGAGGAAGAAGCTGCGGAAGGGGGAAGACCTTTGCTGGAATACACCCACAACTTGAAGTCTCATTTACAAGGGCTATGGGAGGAGGTACGAGAAAATATGGAACAGGCCCAAATAACGCAAAAACACTATTATGACAAAGGGAGTAAGTTGAGAGTTTTCCAGCCAGGAGATCAAGTTCTCATAATGCGTCCCACGTCTGAACAAAAACTTCTCGCCAGATGGCAAGGTCCTTATCGAGTGATCCGAGCAGTATCTCCCGTTACTTACCTGATTGAGCTAACGGCCAACCCTAAAAAGACACAAATTTATCATGTGAACCTATTAAAGAAATGGGAAGTATCCGAGAACGCAGACAATGTAGTAGAAATGGGACAGTTTCTATATCCATGTAAGGAATCAAACATTGAGTTTTACCCTAAATACCAGCAAGAGAATGATAATTTACCCTCTATCAATGAGTCATTGACAAGGTCTGAGAAAGGGCAGTTATTTCTCCTATTGAGTCACTTCCAAAAGTTTTTTTCAGAAAACCCCGGAAAAACCTCTTTAATTTACCATCAAATACGAACTACTCCGGGTAAAGTAGTCCGTTTGTGACCTTATCGTATTCCGGAGGCGAGAAAGCACATCATAGAGGATGAAATCCAGAAAATGTTAGCTCTTGGAGTGGTGGAACCCTCTAATAGTCCCTGGTGCTCTCCGGTAGTCCTAGTACCAAAACCTGATGGGACTGTAAGATTCTGCATAGATTTTCGGAAACTTAATGAAATTTCTATGTTTGACACCTATCCCATTCCTAGAGTAGATGACGTCCTTAAAAAATTAGGAACAGCTAAATATATGTCCACAATAGACCTAACTAAAGGGTACTGGCAGATTCCTCTGGCCCCAGATCATAAAGAAAAAACAGCCTTCTCTACCCAATCTGGGCTGTATCATTTCACAGTGTTACCTTTTGGCCTACATGGAGCTCCAGCGACCTTCCAAAGGTTAATGGATAGGTTACTAAAACCCTTCCAAACATTCTCGGCAGCTTATTTGGACGATGTAGTCATTTTTAGCGAGACATGGGGGGATCATCTAAACCATCTGGAATTTTTTTTCCATACCCTGACAAAGGCAGGATTAACGGCCAACCCCAAGAAATGTGTATCAGGGAAACCGACATCTCGTACCTCGGGTATAATATTAGTCAGGGCACTCTCCAGCCCCAAATAAAAAAAGTAGAAGCCATTAAACATGCCCCTACCCCTAAAACAAAGAAGGACCTATGCTCTTTCCTAGGTCTAGTAGGATATTATCGCAGGTTCATACCTGGATATTCCACCCTTGCTGCGCCCCTCACAGATCTCTTGTCCAAATCCAATCCTAACCAGTTGTTACCCTTTTCTGACCTTCAGACAAATAGCTTTGAGAGATTAAAATCCTATCTGACCAGGGACCCGATATTACAATGCCCAGACTTCACCAAACCATTTCATCTGTATACAGATGCCTCCGATGTGGGACTAGGGGCAGTTTTGAGTCAGCCTGACAGAGAGGGCCGAGATCTCCCTATCCTATTTCTTAGCAGAAAACTATTTCCTCGGGAACGACATTATCCTATCATCGAAAGAGAGTGCTTAGCCATTAAATGGGCGGTGGACAGTTTACAGTATTATCTCTTAGGCCGACCTTTTATTCTGTATACGGATCACGCTCCCCTCACCTGGATGGCCGCTCATGAAGATTCCAATTCACGGATTTTACGATGGTTCCTTGAACTACAGCCTTTTTCCTTTCAGGTTCGACATGTCCCAGGGTCGCAACAAGGACCTGCTGACTATTTGTCTCGCTACCTTTGCTCCTCTTCGGTCCTCGAACAGGACCGTTCTTGGGAAGGGGTGTGTGAACGGGCGAGCCCGAACACAATCTCCACGCCGGCCGGGATAGACGTGTCGGATAGGTCCGACACGTCATTTCCGCGTTCCCACGTTGCCGTGGGAACGCCCTCGGAGGACGGCTGGCGTCCTAGTGTTGCCGCGGCAACCCAGGAGGGTTTCCGGGCCGCGGCAACAACGCGGCAGGAAGTTCCCGATTTAAAGGGACGGAGGGACGGGAACGAGGATGAGAAGGAGAAGGAACACGACCGGATGAAGACGGGAGACGAGAGAGAGACCAGGCCATCGCGGAGTGAGAAGAAGTCGGAAAGGATTATCCAGGACTCTACCCCGAGGGAACACCCCAGCTCCAGCCACGACCCAGGAGGGTCGTGGCTTGCTAAGACAGGGAGAACACCCACCTGAAAGAAGAAGAGAGGAGAAAAATCAAGAAGAAGAATAGAAGACGACGCCATAAGAACTGAAACTATAGGAGAGGAAAACGGAACAATTAGAGACAATCCCTTAAAACTTAAATAAATCACTTACCTGACCACCCCAATTACTCTCCGTGGGTTTTTATACCGTTCGTCCTGCCACACAGTATTAAAGTCAAAAGACAAAACAATACAAATCTCAAATCAAATGAGAACAATAAACAACATCTAATAAACATAATGACACCAAGATGACACAGGTCTAATAGGGGTAACCAGAGATATGAATTTCTTAAAGATGTAAATGAAAATAAAAAGATCAGCACTACCGACAATCAATGGTCACGGTCGATTGCGTCCCAGATAGGATTTGGGGACAACTGTGATGGAGAGCAGGTCAGATACATCAATAAGGTTTGTCCCACTCAAAGATTTTACCTTCTGACTTAGGGCCTGATTTAGACCTTCGCGGTATTACCACCAGTCCAACATGATGGCAGACCTGAGTACGCCATGAAGTAGACAGTGTTTCAATCACCGTGTTTAGATGTATTGTGGCTGAGCTGGAGATTGCCATGATGCAGTGATCTTCTGAGCCATCAGGCTGGCCGGTTCCCACCAACCATATTTAGATGTTACAGTCCTAGAGATGGCATACTGGCAGCAGATCGCTGACGGAGGGTGGCCGTCGCGGGACCCTATGGACATCATACAATGGTAGTGGCTATGGAAGAGAGGTAAATCACATATACACACTGATAGACCTGGCATCCTTTGTGTGGTCCCCCTTGTCTTTTTTGCCTTTACTTCCTATGTTTTGACTGTGTGCTCAACTTTGTTTTTTCTGGTTTTGGTACTCTGGGCACTTTACTACTGCTGACCAGTGCTAAAGTGGAAGTTCTCTCTGTATACATTGTATGTGGAATTGGCTTTTCCGTGATGGGCAAATTTAATTTACTAGTATGTCCATAGTAAAGTGCACTAGAGGTGTCCATGGTCTGCAGCACTGATTGTGCCACTGTTCTGCTTTCCCTCTTATCTCATAACCGAGCTTACAGAACCTCTCTGGAATGCACTTCTGAGTTTAAAGAAGACATTTATTGTTATTAATTCCCCACCCACAAGTTCCTGAGAGACGAAATTAGTAGATTGGAAGCACACGTTTAAAAGTAGTCACAGCAATAAAAGCAAAATATATCAAAGTACTTCTCAGTTGCAATGTACACAGCAAATAGATGTGATTATATTATAGCATAACTTCAAAGCAAAGCATAAAAGTCTAAATTCATCACCGTATGGGCAAGGCAGTAGGGCCTATATTCAGCTTCATCTTTCTGGGGTCTGCAAGTTGATGACTCCGGTCAACTGCAAGAAAGAGATTCTCTACCCAAACGGGAGGCAGGCAACTGACGTCTAGTTCCTGTCTGAAGTCAAGCAGATTTAATCTATCTCACTGTAGCCCAGAGTCATCTTCAAAAGCAAACTCAGTGTGAGAGCCGAAGAACCTTGGAGAGAGGCCAATTCTCCTGAGCTCCCTGTTCTCAGACTGGATTGCGAGGTAAACACAAAATATACGTGCTCTTATCAGCTAAGGTCTGGTGTGAAGAAAACAGCTTCGTCCATCTTGTGGAAAAACACAGCTCATCTGCAATGTCTCAACTGAAATGTCTAACCCCACGTTAAAGCCAATAGGCAGCTAACCTAAATATCAAATGTAATGTCTAATGCCATGTTAAAGCCAATAGGCAGCTAAACTGAATACAGGATGTAATGGCTAATGCCATGTCAAAGCCAATAGACAGCCACACTGAAAAAAACATATAATGTGCTACTGGTGAACATTGAGCAACTAATATGCACAGTGGGGAAACACAAAGTCATTGGTCAAACACAATTAATAGCATTACATTCCACCCTATGACCAATAAAGTTTTGTTTCACATACCTCTTATTTCAAACAAAAACAAAAACATCTAATATCAACACAAAAAAAAACCTTATCAGCAAAACAGATTTGAATGATAAAAGCAATCACTGTAAAGCAATGGAAGTGGATTAACATATTGATCTCATAACCTTTCACATCAGATACATCTACACAGAAAAGACTGAAGCTTATATACTATGATTGAACAGTGTCTCTAAAATAGCAATTTGTTGTAGCATGAGTTCTACTCATGTAAAGGTGCACGGTCCACCTGAAAGGTTTGCTGGCGAAAGTCAGAATTCCACGCGAAAAAACACAGACAGTTAACTGTTAAGGTTGCTTAGTTCCAGTGGAAGAATCAATCAAGTTGAACTTGAACTGAAGGTGCCAGTTGCGCAAAATGGATCAGTGGGGTCTGTACTTTAATCAATCAGGATCAGGTTGGGGGTTCGGTCCCTTCCCCACCCCACACACCCGAAGGGAGACCACACAGCACACTCATGGTCAGTGGCGAAACATGGTAGGATCTGCAAAAGAAAAAAGTATGACTTTTCTTGCAAATAATATTTGTCATTTTCCTTGTTTTATAATCAGCAGGACGTTTTTGGGGCCCTTTGTTATGATTTCTGCAGGTTCTGGAGGGTCATTTGGAGATTCAACCCACACCTCAGCACTGAGGTTTTTATCTGCTGCACCACAGCTTCCCTTTCCTTGCACTGTCAAAAGGAATGGGGCAGACTCCATCTTTACCAAACCTCCATTCACTGCACTTTTGACAAGTTGGGCCATTCGGTCTCCAATTTGTATGAATAAATCAGATTATTTTCTAGTTATAAGCATAATTTTAATTTCCCCTTGGCAATCTGCAGCAACATTCCCCCTAAGACCTGATCAATTTGCCATATCTGTCCTGGTAACTTTCGTCTCTCCAATTGATCTTTGACTGTTTGCGGGACAGATTTCTCTTGTGCGTGCTGACAAATAGGCACAATCACAGTTTTTATCAAATCTAGGGGAATGTACATCTCTCTCATCTCTGCCCACCTGTAGGTGGCTTTTTCTCCCAGCTGTCCACATTTCTGGTGCACCCACTTAGCCATCCCCACTAAGTCAGAATTCTGGGTGGACACTTCAGACTCTGAATTTTTCTCATTAACACCTGCAAGGGAATTGAACCAGTTATGTACAAGCCATGTGGAAAACCAAACGGCTAAACCATTGGCAGTGAACCAAGAATCAGTGTAAAAATGACTCATCTCAAGCAGCTCTTGCTTTAAAGTCTGACACACATTGTACAACGCTGTTCCTTCTCCTGTGCTAGAAAACAACTTTTCAGTCAATGAATCATTAGTTAAACAAACATGCTTTTTATCCTCAGGGGACACAAATTCAAATGTTGCACACAATTTCACTGGTGACTCTTTTACCTGTGGTACTCCCTGCACCCTCTCCACATCCTGAAAAGGGGCTTGTGACACCTGTTCATGTAGGGCTGCAGTGACTCTAGCCCTGTCTTGCATGTACCAGATCCAGTGTATGATACTAGCTTCCTGTGCCTGTCCTAAACTGTGAGATTTAGGTGAATTCATCACCCACTGCATGCTTGACATTTCAGTTTCCATACTCCAAAGTTCCAGGGGCACTCTTTTCTTCCCCTGTTCCTGATTTACATGTAAATCAGTGTTTCCCTCTTGCACTGTGCAGAAACCTAAAGTCTGAATTATTTCATTTGCCAAATTAAAAGCGCGCAGCTGCTTATATTTTTTCCTAGATACTTTATACCAAAGTGTTAAGATTTCACTCAGATGAGGGCTATACTGTTTCCAAAAAGCTAATGAAACTCGGTGTAGTGCAAACAGTAAGCAACTCTAAAATCTTTTGTTTTACTTGTGCCAGTAACTACACATTTTGCGACGGTACCTCTGCCATGTTATTCATTTTTCTTTTCAGAAGTGGTCTGTAAATAACATTCTGAGCTCTGTTCTCAGTGTTATCAGTTAAGGAATGCACTTCAACTGCCAAAAACTGAGGGGTATTTTGTTCCATGCCCGGCTCACACGGAGGCTCAGACTGGCTCACAGCTGTCTTAACCCCCTCATTACTGGAATGGGAAAAGCCAGATTCTTCTAAAACAGTAGTTTTATAGCTTTCAGCATTATCTTGCATTAATGTGTTCTGGCTAATTTGCTCACGTAAATTCTTATTTTCATGTTCTAACTGCCTAAATCTCTCCTGCATTTTTCTGTAAGCAGATAAAAGAATCCAAACCCTTCTGTCAAAAACAAAAGGAACATCCTTTCTTTCAAAAGGCACATTTTCTAAATATGCTTTATCACAGCAAGAAAACATGTTTCTCACTGCACCATCAGGCAGTTTAACTTCACATGCATTTTCAAACATGGTCTGCCGTGCTTCTGTAATTCTCTAAACACCAAAAAACAATTACACTTTTAAATAGTGCACTTAGAAATCTCCAATTTCCTGACTCTGAAAACTGACGACTAAGCCAAAATGTTCTGATTTCCCTCTTATCTCATAACCGAGCTTACAGAACCTCTCTGGAATGCACTTCTGAGTTTAAAGAAGACATTTATTGTTATTAATTGCCCACCCACAAGTTCCTGAGAGACGAAATTAGTAGATTGGAAGCACACGTTCAAAGGTAGTCGCAGCAATGAAAGCAAAATATATCAAAGTACTTCTCAGTTGCAATGTACACAGCAAATAGATGTGATTATATTATAGCATAACTTCAAAGCAAAGCATAAAAGTCAAAATTCATCACCCTATGGGCAAGGCGGTAGGGCCTACATTCAGCCTCATCTTTCTGGGGTCTGCAAGTTGATGACTCCGGTCAACTGCAAGAAAGAGATTCTCTACCCAAATGGGAGGCAGGCAACTGACGTCTAGTTCCTGTCTGAAGTCAAGCAGATTTAATCTATCTCACCGTAGCCCAGAGTCATCCTTAAAAGCAAACTCAGTGTGAGAGCCAAAGAACCTTGGAGAGAGGCCAATTCTCCTGAGCTCCCCGTTCTCAGACTGGATTGCGAGGTAAACACAAAATCTACGTGCTCTTATCAGCTAAGTTCTGGTGTGAAGAAAACAGCTTGGTCCATCTTGTGGAAAAACACAGCTTGGAAAAACACAGCTCATCTGCAATGTCTCAACTGCAATGTCTAACCCCACGTTAAAGCCAATAGGCAGCTAACCTAAATATCAAATGTAATGTCTAATGCCATGTTAAAGCCACTAGGCAGCTAAACTGAATGCAGAATGTAATGGCTAATACCATGCCAAAGCCAAGAGGCAGCTAAACTGATCAAAACATATAGGCGGTCATTCCTACCCTGGCGGTAAAAACCGCCAGGGCCGTGACCGACGGAAAGCACGCCAACAGGCTGGTGGTGCTTTCCTGCCCATTCTGACCGCGGCGGTAAAGCCGCGGTCAGAAAAGGGGATCCGGCGGTTTCCCGCCGGATTACCCCTGGCTGGGCTGAATCTCCATGGTGGCGCTGCTTGCAGCGCTGCCATGGAGATTCTGACCCCCTTCCCGCCATCCTGTTTCTGGCGCTTTTTACCGCAGGAACAGGATGGCGGGAACGGGTGTCGTGGGGCCCCTGGGGGGCCCTGCACTGCCCATGCCACTGGCAGGGCCTCAGCATGATTTTCACTGTCTGCATAGCAGACAGTGAAAATCGCGACGGGTGCTACTGCACCTGTCGCACCCCTGCAACACCGCCGGCTCCATTCGGAGCCGGCTCCTGTGTTGCAGGGCCTTTCCCGCTGGGCCGGCGGGCGCTCCCTTGGCGGGCGCCTGCCGGCCCAGCTGAAAAGTCGAAATGGCCCCGCGGTCTTCTGACCGCGGAGCGGTCTTTTGACGGGGGAAGTTTGGCGGGCGGCAACCGCCGCCCGCCAAACTTGGAATGACCCCCATAATGTGCTACTGGGGAACATTGAGCAACTAATATGCGCAGTGGTGAAACACAAAGTCATTGGTCAAACACAATTAATAGCATCACAGCCACCCACGTGAGTAGCCCTTTCTACATGGCTCAGACCAGCCACTGCAGTGTCTGTTTGTGCAGTTTTAAACTGCCAATTTCACCTGGCAAGTGTACCTACTTGCCAGGCCCAAGCCTTCCCTTTTTACACATAAAGGTCACCCCTAAGGCAGGCCCTAGGTAGCCCCATGGGTAGGACACAGTGTATGTTAAAGGTATGACATGTATTGGTGTGCTTTTACTTGTACGAACAGTGAAATACTGCCAAATCTGTTTTTTACTGTTGCAAGGCCTGTCTCTCTCATAGGTTAACATTGAGGCTGCCTTTCAATAACTTTTAAGCATAGTTTACCTTTGGGAGCAGATAGAAAAATGGAGTTTGGTGTCTCTGAACTCACAATTTAAAAATACAACTTTTGGTAAAGTTGGTTTTTAGATTGTCATTTTGAAAATGCTACTTTTAGAAAGTGGACATTTTCTTTCTTAAACCATTTTGTGACTGTGCCTGCTTGTATATTCCCTGTCTGGGTCAAACTGACAGTTGAGCTATTTTTGAATCACCACTAGACAGAGACACAAAGGGAGCTGGGGTACAGCTTGCATATCCTGATTGGTCATCTGGGCTAGAGTGGAGGGAGGACCTGACACTTATACCTGATTGGGCTGTGCCCACCCTTACACAATGCAGTCACCAATCCCCTGGTGTGTGCCTGGGGCCAGGCCTGGGCAAGGCAGGATCTTGTGAACAACAGAGACTTTCCATTGAAGTTTGCCTAATTGAAAGGTGAAGCTGGCAGAACCAAGAGGAAAATCCATGCACAGAAGCCATGTGGGGAATGTTTTGACGCAGCACCTGCAACGTGGCTATAAAAATTATGCACCACCTGGATCGTGGCTGAATAATCGACATACCACCTGCATCGCAGCTGGGAATTGACACATCACCTGCATCGCAGCTGGAGAAATTACGCAAACTCCACGCATCGCAGATCCTCGTCCCCATGCAACCGGATTTCATAAGCAACATCGCTGGGCATCAAAATTGATGTGAACCTCCCTGGACCCGAGGTGCCCCTCTGGAAATTGCTGCATTGCTCTCTTGCGGGGAGAAAAACAACACATTGCCTACCCAACCGGAGAAGTAACAATGCACAGTCTCACTTGCAAGTAAGGAATTGGCTCATCTCTGACTTTTCCGATACAAGCTGGCCCCTTTGGTTTTATTTTTTATGCAATCCAGTTACTTTGCATAACAATGCTTCCCTTGTTTTCTATGGACTAAGACTCTTTTAAAAAAAAAATCATAACTTTACTTGTGTATGTTGGATTTTTGTCGTTTTGGTCTTGTTTGATTTTGATAAACATTGGCTATTTTTCTAAACTTGTGTGGTGTCCATTTTGGAGTGTTTTCACTGTATTGCTCTGTGTGTTGGTACAAATACTTTACACATTACCTCTGAGATAAGCCTAACTGCTTGTGCCACGCTACCAAGGGGGTGAGCAGTGGTTATCCTAGGTGTGCATGTCCATGACTAGAGTGAGGGTCCCTGCTTGGACAGAGGGCAAACTGACTGTCAACCAGAGACCCCATTTCCAACACATACTATACCTTAGCAATATGTTTTGCCTGCACCTCACACTACATAACACACCACATACACACTATTAACCAGTGACATTCCATCACAACATGTATATGCCAAAAAAAAACATTGCCATACATCCATGACACACTACTGATACTACACCCGCACACGACACAACCAGGATAACCAACACGACTCCACACTCATCTACACACACACACACTCACACAAAGCCACAACTACAGACACCACGAGAATAACCACCACACAACCACAACACTCACTTGGATGTTACAAACAGCAACACAACACACAACCAAGCATACACAACATCAGAACCATATTGAAGTGGCCCACAATCTGACATACCCACATCACCCACTCCCGCTCCCTCCACCTCAACCAGCCAATCCAATCACACACACAGATACACGTACAGATTCACATACACAACTGGAGGTACAGGTCCCCTTGCCATGTGCATGCATGGACATAGTTGACAAGTGTGATTTTTACATCATAGTGGAGCCAGCATTAATTTGTCCATGAATACTGACATCAAAATTGCATCCTTTTATGTGTGCGATAGATGCCTTGTACCAGTGTGTCCCCAGACATGTCTGACACAATTGTGTTCCCAACATATGCATGTCACAGTCATTTTAACAAATTACAGTGCAGTGGTCCTGAGCTCATGTGCAGTGACCACACAATGTAAACTGGCAAGGCAGATTCCCTACCTTCAAGTCCAACGAAGTTCATTCTCTGTGGTTTAGTGCCAGCAGCGGCAGAGGGTCTTGTCAAGTCATGTCCTGTGGAAGACATTAGAGGAAGCAGGAAAAAAGGTAGGTTTGCCTCATTACTCCTCCAATCCAGCAACTCAGGTTTGGAGGTAGCACCACCACAGTTGGCTCGGTGGGAAGGCACATCCAAATATGCTTGGCGGAAAGTATGGCTGGAGTCCCGCCATCAGCCTTCTTCTTCTATGGTCAATGCAGTTAGGAAGTTCTGGCGGAGTAGACGAGACTCACGTGGGTTATCAGTTATGGGACCGCCAACATCTAAATGGGAGGCTGACCGCCAAGGAAGTGGACCGGTTTTCAGCCAAAAAGCCAAAAAGCCAATGGTGGGATTGTTACCCTTAAAATTTAAGACAGGCCCATAGGACCTGATTTAGATCTCGGCTGTATTACTGCCAGTCTGAAGCGGTGACGGACCCGAGTACACCATCAAGTAGACGGTGTTTTGACTGCCGTATTTAGATTTATTGTGGCTGAGCTGCCAACCGCCTCGATGGAGTGGTCTTCTGAGCATTTAGATTTTACAATCCTGCAGGCGGTGTACTGGCGGTGGATTGCTGATGGAGGGAGGCCGTTGCAGGACCCAATGGACATTGTACAATGGCAGTGGCTATGGAAGAGAGGTAAGTCTCACACACACACACACACAGTACCTTATCCATATGGGTAACCCTGCAATACACACTACATAGCACACAACATGCACACTATTAACCAGTACTTCCATAACACAACATACACACACTATTGACATTACACCCACATGCAATAAATCCACAACAACCAACACAACTACACACTCATCTACACATACACACTCACACAAAGGCACAGCCACACACATCACAATATGAAACTTACCTGAATGTTACACACAGCAACATAACACATAGCCAGACATACACAACAATATCAGACCCATATGCAAGTGGCCCACAATCTAACACAACTACATCACCCACTGAAGCTCCCTCCACCTCAACCAGCCAATCCAGCCACACACACACATACATGTACTGACTCAAATGCACAACATCACAGGCACAGGTCACCTTCCCATTTGCATGCATGGACATAGTTGACAAGTGTGAATGTTCTGTCATTGGCAATAAATACTGACACCAAAATGACATCTGTGCATGTGTGAGATATGTGCCTTGTACCAGTGTGTTCCCAGCCATGTCTGACACAATTGTGTTCCCAACATATTCATGTCACAGTAAATTTAACAAATTGTATGTACATGTATATGACTGAAGTAGTCCCGAGCTCATGTGCAGTGCACACACAATGTAGACTGGCAATGCGGATTCCCTACGAAGTGGGGGGTCGTCCATTCCCTGCGATCCAGTGGCAGCAGCGACAGAAGGTCTTGTCAAGTCATGTCCAGTCAAAGACGGAAGTGGAATCGGAAAAAAAGGAAGGTTTGTGCTTCATTTCCCCTCACTAATCTGCTAACTCAGGTGTGGAGATATTACCTCCGCAGTTGGCTTGGCAGGAAGGCACATTTAGATCTGCTTGGTGGGAAGCGTAGCTGGAGTCCCGCTGTCAGCTGCTTTCTCCTATGCCACTGTCAATGTGATTGGGATGTTCTGGCAGAGTTGGTGGGACTCGGCGGGTTATTGGCTATGGGACCACCGACATCAAAGTTGGGCAGGTGGACTGTCAAGGCGGCGGACGGGTTTTCAGTCAGCAAACTGACAGCATGACTGTTACTGCTAAGATCTAAATCAAGCCCTTGATCTTTTCAGTCCCAATATAACACAGGAGCATACTTTCAAAGTGCCCTAGGACCTCAAAGGAAGGTACTTATATACTCACAGGATGCCAGGTAAAAACCATCAGCAGGGTCCAATCCAGGTCTAGTCACCAATAATCAACTTAGTACTTCCAAGAAAAGAAATTTTGCACATGATTGTCTCTACGTAACCAACTAACTATTGGAGTCCACATTTTTGTCCTGCACAAAAAAGGAGCAGTTATGGACCTTTCCTTCAGAGCTCCTATCAGGTCACAGACAGCAGGTCCAGTCCTCTTCTGATCTTCTACATGTCCTGAAAGTGTTCTGAAATGGGCTTCTGAAGGTGCATCATTTATTCCTAGTATCAGCTAGTGGATGTGGATGACTCTTGGGCACACCCTAACCAATGTGATAAACGTTTCCAGATTCAACCCTACACACATTTTTCAGTAGTTCTTGTTTGCCTTACCGCAAACATGTCCAAAATGTCATGTGTTTGGGCATTTTCATGATCATAAAAGCCTTCAGCTAAATATGGGCTCCTTGGATTGCTTGAGGCGGTGTCATGGGGAAATCACAAGTGTCCTCCCACATCTAACACTAAAATCCAGTTTGATGTAGGCACTGTACCAAGAACACACCCAGACTCATACGTCTGGTAGGACTAAAGCAGGGTCCATCAGCAACCATATGGGATTACACAAGAATTGTCTTTGCATCCTCATCTCTCCTTTAAAATGTGCCGAAGTATTGCAAGTGGCTCAAAAGAGCAATCTAGCAGGGTTTGATGGTATGCTGTCAGAGAATGCTGAAACCCCAACTCTGAATATTCTGTGGAGATCAGAAGAGTCATTTTGGCCTATTCAGGTCATCCTATTGTTTGCTCCCGGGAAGGATTTCACACCTTGTTCACACCTGTTTAAGACTGAGCACAGGCAAGAGTAGGCTGGAGAGGTAATGCAAATTAGCCTCCCAGAACTTCAGACAGGTAAAGAATAACTTTCTAAAAGTTACTTTCCCTTAATATTTATTAAAGATCTTACTTCACAATTCAATAGGATGTTGAATATCTATTACAAATAGTGGATTAATGAACGTTTTAGCTGGTGTCATTCCTTAGATGCCGTATCAGTATTCTAATCTGTGCTCTGGTTTTCTAGATAATAAAACTAAGCCTGCCTTTTGTGAAAATTACTTTTAGGTCATCATCACCATAGGGATGTGTTGATTTTAATTTTTCACTTTTAAATACCATGCACTCTACATTGTGGGCTAAAAGGCCTAAGTAGGGATAGCCTACTAATAATTAAAGGAGCTGTTTTTCCTTGTCAAAAAGGGTTATTTTAACAGGTCCCACTGCAGGGTTTATACTACAGAAGTCAGGATACACATGGAGGTCTTTAGCAATGTTTTCACTGCCACTACAGTGGATGGCACAATAGGAGCTGCAGTTCACAAGTGGCATTTAACTTCCAGGCCTTGTGTGCACTTGTTATCCCATATAACAGGGATTTATAGGCACATTAAATTTGCCAAATAAGAATTAGACAATTTAACATGATTAAAGCTAGGCATGGGCACTCCTGATTAGTATGGGTAAAGTGCACAGAGTTATAAAGCCAGCGAAGCAAAAAGGGCAAAAATGAGAGTAAACATGCAGAAAAAGGCAGATTGCTTACAATCATACATTAGCTGCATCATTTAAATGAGCAAGCGTTCTTCCTACTTGCACAACACATTCCACTACATTAACAGGAACAAACAGTGATTTGATAGTATACATCTCTTTTCACAAAAAGGCAACCTGGGTCAACTATGAAAGCACCCTAGGAAAGCTCTTCCCAGGCCTATTTTACAGTATCTACCTATTAGCTTCTTACAGTCTGTCTAACCACTTTTCGGCACATGCAAAAAAATTGAATTCATACATAATATTCATACCTGTCTACCACACAGATTTTTAACCTGTTTATTGGATCCATAGCTTCATTTGAGCTTAAAAAAGTGCTTCCTTAACTTCAGGGCATAGGCCAGCTCTCCATCAAACTGGAGTTTTGGGAGTTTTTGGAGAGGATGGGGCTGTCCAATGCCAAAGCATGACAACTGGTTGCTGTGTGAGGACATCTCCTCAAGTTTTTTGTGTAAGTCAGTCTGTGAGGAGCTAGTACATGGATAATGTGAGGCAGCCCTGGACAGAACTTTCCAGGGACACTTACACAGTTGACTCAGGTGGCCTTTTTATGAAAACAATTATGTTGGTGTCTAGCTCACCCTCGAGAGCCCACATCTCTAGTTCCCTAACTCAAATAGACTTTTTGGGTTTTGGGTTACCGTGTGTTAGCATACAGCCAGGCCTGTATTATAAGTAACATATGAAATACATATAAAAATATCACCACACACATCAAACAAACCTGGGAGTTGCTCTTTTCTAAGCCTTGCCTCCCCAACAGCTGCAGGCCAAGTGCCCATTCAGCTCACCACTGTGCTCACCCCAGAATGTCTAGATGCAACTATGCTCCAGTTCTGCAACATGACTGCCCAAAAACACCCCCCATTCTATACAATTTGCAAACTGTGACTGTACCACCAGGAACATTCCAAGACGACTGACACTCCCCAATCCATGCCCTGTTTCTAAAAGTGCGTGACCAGTGAGTCCTTGCTTATCCTTCCACTGCTTTAGGACTAAACCAAGCAGAATCATCTTCCAACATTGGAATGCTGATTTGCTGGTAAGCTGGCTTCTAAAGGCTACAGTGCAAACATGATGCATTATTTCACTAAAAGTGAGAGCTCATTTGAAGATATGTTGAGATCAGCTACTGACTGATCTCTGCATCACTTCTGCTAAAAACTAAAATGTGCGCTAACAGATGTGGGTACTTTGAGGAGTAAATAATATGATAAATAATAGAAGATTGTGGTAGGTAACATGCACCACCCAACTGCAGAGTAAGCCCCTATGTGAAGGGGGAAGCTGCAGCACATGACTCATTCAATGGTGCTTGATGTATAACTCACCAGTAAGACAACTGAAGATGACTAGGCTAGTCACCAGCAAGCTCCTCACTGCTGACTTGTGTCCAGCCAACAAAATGCTGCTGGATTTAAAGTTGTTTACTACACATCTCACCTTCACTAATGTGGGTACCTCAAACCTTGCTAGGCAGTGCAAAGCTGACACTGCCAGTAGACCGTACTCAGGGGCATATTTATACATGATTTGCACCAAATTTGCATCATTTTTTTGATGCAAATTCAGTGCAAAACGAACTCCATATTTATACTTTGGTGCTAGACCCGTCTTGTGCCAAAGTTATGGAGTTAAAGTCATTTTTTTGCACGTGGAAACCTACCTTGCGTCAATGAGATGCAAGGTAGGCGTTCCCATGCAAAAAATGAATCAATGGCCTTAGTGTCATATTTATCCCCGTGCTAAAATCACACACAGGGGAGGAGGGGTCAAATAATGGAGCAAAGCTGGCTTTGCACCATTATTTAATGTCTGGGTCAGGGCAAGCAATAGGGCACCTGTGGTCCTATTTCCATGGTGGAACACCATGGAATAAGCCCACAGGTGCCCTCCCCAGGCTCCAGGGACACACACAACAAAGGGACAGCAAAGGATGGGGGACCCCATCCCAGGTAAGTATAGGTAAGTACATGGCCTTTTTTTTTAAGTGCAATTGGGGGCCCTGAAATGGGTCACCCTACATGGCACTGGGTGTAATGGCCATGCCCAGGGGACCCTGGTGCCCTGTGCATGTCATTCGGGTGGTGGGCATGACGCCTGTCTTTTTTAAGGCAGGGGTCATGTGGTATGGATGGTTTTGCATCAGAAGATGACGCTAGGCTGGTTAGAGTTATTTGCTTTTCCTCTAACCTACCCAATGTCAGTTTTTGGTGCAAAACCCCCTTCTCCCATACCGACACCCCCACCCGGCTAACGTTTTTTTTTTTTAGGCTAGCCCACACTTTGCGCGGGCTTGCAGCATTGCATAAAAAGTATAAATGTGCCACTCAGTTACTAACATCAATTACCTCCATTATACACCAAAACAAACTCATCTGATTGCATGTGACAGTTATCAAAAAGACCTATTACCTTGACACTGTCGTGGTGGCACCCTATCACACATTTATGGATATACGCATGCCCCACATTGTATACTACAGCAGAGACCTTTCTTTTGCACTCCACTGATCACTATGATTTATTCTGATTTAAATCTGGACACTGCGTATGTAAAGCCCCCACCCCCTTTAAGTATCATACAGATCCTGAAGAACTGAATAACCCCAAAGTGGTATTGCAGAGATTCTATCCTTTACATTTCCAAACTTCTTCATGTGCCCTGCATGGGACACAGGAGCGTTGATATGTGCCCCAGGCTATTGACATCCATTCCATGCAGAAAACTGCCCAGGGGCACACTCATCAAGTATTGGTGCGTTCCGACCCGTAAGATACTCTAGTAGTAACACCCCTTTAAGTATATATACTAGTCAAAATGATGGTCATTTTCTCTCGCAGTGAATCCTGCACATTAACAAGCCCTTTGAATTCATGTGAGAGAATGCCTCGCAGACTAAGGGGAGAGAGTAAATATAAGAACAAAACAGAAAATGGTGGTCAATGCCTAGTGTTCGCACATCTGCATTTAGATGTATGACAAATGGATTCAAGTTGCAGTAGAATTGTTGCGGGTGCCAACGTCGGCAATTTCAGTACATTCTGTTTCATTTTTTTCATATGTGCCCGGCCTTTGGGGTGATTGAGTTCACGACAATGCAGCTATTTACATACACTCCCCTTAAGTAAAAAAATATTTTGGGAGTATTTTCAATCTTTTTTCTACTATTTACCTGATTGTTTTTTCCTTTCTGTCTACATTTATAGACATTTTACGACTCTACTTCCATGACTGGTTTCGCGTCCCATTTTGTTCAGTTTTTTCTGCGTCCCATTCAGCATTTTGGGGGTCATTACAACATTGGCGGTAAATGCCGCTTACCGCTGTGCAGAAGACCACCAACACACCGCCCCGGCCGTGGAATTCCGCTACAGCTATTACGACCCACAGCTCGGAATCCGCCAAAATTTTGACACCCACACAAGTCCGCCACACCAAAGGTCAGTGATGAACTGGTGATAACAAATCCTCCACCGTCACGCCAACAGTAATACGCCCATACTATCACTACCCACAAATCCACGCGGCGGTCTTTCAACTGCGGTATTCCATTGGTGGTACACACCGCCGCGCTCAAAATACACACACATCTACAAGACACATCCACATTGGACAAATCGAAATACACACACCTGATACACATACACACACCACTCCCACACACCCAATAGAATACAAAACACACACCCACATCACCCACAAACCCTTATGACCACAATTGCGACTGAAGGCCAGAGAGAGACACCACCATCTACAAACTAGTATCCACAGGCACTCAACACCATCACTCACACAACATCCAAGCACAAAACACCACACACCCCTAAACTTCACCCCACACATCACAACACACATCACCCCACACATCACCCACACCACCCCATGGCACCACAAAGACACCCCAGGTTCTCTGAGGAGGAGCTCAGGGTCATGGTGGAGGAAATCATCCGGGTAGAGCCACAGCTATTCGGATCACAGGTGCTGCGCACCACCATAGCTAGGAAGATGGAGCTATGGCGCAGAATCGTGGACAGGGTCAACGCAGTGGGACAGCACCCAAGAACACGGGATGACACCAGGAAGAGGTGGAACGACCTACGGGGGAAGGTGTGTTCCGTGGTCTCAAGACACCACATCGCGATTCAGAGGACTGGTCGCGGGCCCCCACAACTAACAACATGAGAGGAGCAGGTCTTGGCTATACTGCATCCTGAGGGCCTCGCAGGAGTAGCTGGAGGAATGGACTCTGGTAAGGCAAATCTTTCATTACTTCATCCCCCATCCTACCTGCGTGCTATCACATACCCCCACCCTCACCCCATCACTCCAACTCCTCACATATGTCCCTCTATCACAACCCACCCATCCCAACACCAAGCCCTGCATGCAGCACCAAAGCATGGACACCCATCACCAATGCATGGCCACTGCACATACACACACCCCTAAACATTTGACACACAAGGTCTTACACAAGAATGCAAGCACTGGGGTACAGGGTCACCCACCCATTGCACACCATGGCACACATAGATGCAATAATCATGCCTTTACACTCCTCCAGGACCCCTACCGAACTTCACCGGACAGGAGGTGCCAGACATGTCCACCCCCCCCACAGACGAGGCCCACAGTGATGACAGCATCTCTGTCCAACTGGATCTAGATGACCAGCCTGGCCCATCTGAGACCCGGGACAGTCGGTTCCCCTCACACTGGCACAAGCTACAACAGAGCCTCCCCCCTCTGGAAACACCAGAACAGCACCCACCCAGCGGGCCCATACCTCTGTCCCCAGGACACATCAAGCAGCAGTGTGTCCACCACTACAGGGAACCCAGGCTAACCCACTACCCCAACAACACCAGGGCCCTGGGGGCAGTGGCAGTGGGCACACCGTTCAGGGGACAGAGGCCTAGGAACACAGGGGAACTGGGAGGGCTGCTGTGCGACAGGGGGAGGACAGGCCCAGGGAACCCACTCTCCACGAGGCCCTCTCTAACATCATGGGAGCCTACCACCATTCCCAGGAGACGATGTCAATGGTACTGGCCAAGATTCAGGAGACCCAGCGGCTGCAGGAGGAACACTATTTGGGGTTCAGGGAGGAACTCAAATCCATCAATACCACCCTGGGCACCATTGTAGGGGTGCTGAAGGAACTCGTCAACACCAGGAGGGACACTGTGGCACAACAAGGGGCCCCTGACACTAGCCTGGACGATGAACTGCCCACCACCTCTGCCGGCGCTAGTGGACAGGAGGCACCGCCACAGGACCACAACACCAGCACCCCACCCCCTGCAGATGGAGAACCACCCCGCAAAAGGTCCCTGAGATCCAGGACAAAGACAGAGAACAATGCCAAGACCCCCTTCAAAAAATGAGACCACCTTGATTGTTATCCTTGTGTCCCACTTTGTTACCCTGTCCATCCATCAACTGCCCCAGCTCCACTTCCTATGCCCTTTCGGACAATGCACCTGTGAGACTAATAGACTGGACTTTGCCATGGACATTCCTCCACCATCACTCCTGACCATTTTACACCCCCCTCCAATATTTGGCACTTAAATAAACACCCTTAAGGCACAAAACAAACTGGAGTCAGTCTGTGCTTTCGAAAATGTGTGTTTGCAATACCTGTGGAAAACTGCTATATCCATTGTATTGTCAACATACCCATGTCACACAGCTCTAGCCCATGAGGAAACAAAGCAGATGTCACACAGTGTGACCCACATCTGTGAAATTGAAAGGGAAAGTGACAACTCAGGGTCCATGACTGGGTGAAAGTGACAGAGAGATGAGAGGTAGAACAAGGGTATCAGATGTAGCAGGCAGTGATGTCTTCTTACCTGTGTCTTACTGGAAGTATTGAAGAATCACTGTGTTTCTGTTGTTGATATCTTCTTCTTCTGCTTCCTCATCTTCACTGTCCACAGGCTCTACAGCTGCCACAACACCTCTATCTGGATCATCCTCCTGGAGAAAAGGAACCTGTTGTCGCAAAGCCAAGTTGTGAAGCATACAGCAGGCCACGATGATCTGGCATACCTTCTTTGGTGAGTAGAATAGGGAACCACCTGTCATATGGAGGCACCTGAACCTGGCCTTCAGGAGGCCGAAGGTCCGCTCTATAATCCTCCTAGTTCACCCATGGGCCTCATTGTAGCGTTCCTCTGCCCTTGTCCTGGGATTCCTCACTGGGGTCAGTAGCCATGACAGGTTGGGGTAACCAGAGTCACCTGCTAATGTCGAGGGACAACTGTTAGATACACACTAACTCATAGGGACATCCCCAGACCCAGACAACTATTCACACTGTATTGGGACCATGTCCTCACCTAATAGCCACACACGGTGTCTCTGGAGTTGCCCCATCACATAAGGGATGCTGCTATTCCTCAGAATGTATGCGTCATGCACTGAGCCAGGAAACTTGGCATTCACTTGGGAGATGTACTGGTTAGCCAAACACACCATCTTCACATTCATGGAATGGTAACTCTTCCGGTTTCTGTACACCTGTTCACTCCTGCGGGAGGGATCAAGGCCACATGTGTCCCATCAATGGCACCTATGATGTTGGGGATGTGTCCTAGGGCATAGATGTCACCTTTCACTGTAGGAAAATCCTCCACCTGAGGGAAATCGATGTAGCTGCGCATGTGTTTCAGTAGGGCAGACAACACTCTGGACAACACGTTTGAGAACATAGGCTGGGACATCCCTGATGCAATGGCCACTGTTGTTTGAAAAGACCCACTGGCCAGGAAATGGAGTACTGACAGCACCTGCACTAGAGGGGGGATTCCTGTGGGATGGCGGATAGCTGACATCAGGTCTGGCTCCAACTGGGCACACAGTTCCTGAATTGTGGTACGGTCCAGTCTGTAGGTGACAATTACATGTCGCTCCTCCATTGTCCACAGGTCCACCAGCGGTCTGTACACCGGAAGATGCCGCCATCTCCTCACCTGCCTGAGCAGACGTTCTCTATGGAGGAGAACAGCGAGCAGAGAGTCAGCCAACAATGAGGTACAAAAACACAACTTTTTTTAATCCGCTATGTGCCTGTATTAGTGTGTATGCAAGGCCTAGATATGTGTGACACATTTAAAATTAATGCCATGTGGCCCTCTGAAATGGCGGCTGCCTGACCTGTAATGTGGGATAAGGGGATATGAGGTAACTGTGCTGGCGTTGTACACCTTCGCGGTAGGCGGTCGAAGACCATGGCGCAATACTGCATTGGTTAACATTGGACCCTATGGGTCCCAGGAGCCAATGACGATGTACGCCAGCGGTGACGGTACGCACCGCCGCGGATGTCACCGCCATTTTCTCTCTGTTCTCCCACTTGATACCTGATCTTCGACAGGAGAGGATCTACACTGCAAGTTGGCCACTGGCCAGCGGTAGAAAGGCAAAACATCTTCCACCAAAGGCTCTCCCAGGAGTGCAGTTGGGAATGGGAAGACAGCTGCGCCACCATCCATGGTGGGGAAGGGGCACAGAAAGACAGGCAAGTCACCGAAAACCTGCACGGTGGACAAGACCACCACCAGCACCGCTGCCAAGGACACCGCCGCCACAAGCACCGCTTCACAGGGCACCGCCGCCACCAGCACCGCTGGCAAGTACACCGCCGCCACCAGCACCGCTTCACAGGACACTGCCGCCACCAGCACCGCTTCACAGGACACCGCCGCCACAAGCACCGCTTCACAGGACACCGCTGCCACCAGCACCGCTGCCAAGGACACCGCCGCCACCAGCACCGCTGACAAGGACACCGCCGCCACCAGCACTGCTTCACAGGACACCGCCGCCACCAGCACCACTGCTAAGGACACCGCCGCCACAAGCACCGTTTCACAGGACACGCCGCCACCAGCACCGCTTCACAGGACACAGCCGCCACAAGCACCGCTGCCAAGGACACCGCCGCCACCTGCACCGCAGGCCAATAAGATCCGAAAGCTCCGACGCTACTGAGGCCGCCACGAGCAGGATGAAGTACTATGGGCACAAAGCCCCCTCCAGAACCAGTGGAGAAAGGCATCCACTACCTCAGTCCTTGGCAGGATGAAGCACTCTGGGCACCAAGCCCCCTCCAGAACCAGTTGAGAAAGGCATCCACTACCTCAGTCCTTGGGCAGGATGAAGCACTCTGGGCACAAAGCCCCCTCCAGAACCAGTGGAGAAAGGCATCCACTACCTCTGTCCTTGGCAGGATGAAGCACCCCGGGCACAAAGCCCCCTCCAGAACCAGTGTAGATTCACATCCACTACCTCAGTCCTTGGCAGGATGAAGCACTCCGGGCACAAATCCCCCTCCATAACCAGTGGAGAAAGGCATCCACTACCTCTGTCCTTGGCAGGATGAAGCACTCCGGGCACAAAGCCCCCTCCAGAACCAGTGGAGATTCACACCCACTACCTCTGTCCTTGGCAGGATGAAGCACTCTGGGCACAAAGCCCCCTCCATAACCAGTGGAGAAAGGCATCCACTACCTCTGTCCTTGGCAGGATGAAGCACTCCGGGTACAAAGCCCCCTCCAGAACCAGTGGAGATTCACATCCACTACCTCTGTCCTTGGCAGGATGAAGCACTCTGGGCACAAAGCCCTCTCCAGAACCAGTGGAAACTGTTATCCACTAGAGAGACTGTGGTTTTGCACTCCCCAGGATAAATCAGTGGGCAACCCACCCACTGGAGAGACTTGTGAGACTGTGGCTTTGCACTCCCCAGGATAAAGCAGTGGGCAAACCACCCACTGGAGAGACTTGTGAGACTGTGGCTTTGCACTCCCCAGGATAAAGCAGTGGGCAAACCCCCCTCTGGAGAGACTTGTGAGACTGTGGCTTTGCACTCCCCAGGATACAGCAGTGGGCATGGAGCCCCCTCGTGGATCTGGTGTTGTACACTCATCCGGCTGAGGTGCCCCCCCTTACCTTCCCCCTGAGGTGCCTGTTGTATTTCTATCTGATGCCCCTGCAGTGTTCTCTCCGTTTTGATCGGGTATCTTGTGTGGGCCTCGCCCATGCATTTTGGGCCCAGTGGTCCACTGACTTTTATGGTGCAATACCTTGGACTTGTATTCTTGGTGTATATATTTGTTTATAGTGTATATATATTTTTTGAGTACTGGATTTTAATCGATTACAATTCCTTTTGTCTTTGCATTCTTCCGGAGGGTTTGGGGGTGTAACTGTAATGTATCATGAAGAATTAGTGTGTGTGTTGTAGTGGGTGAGGGTGGGGGTGTCGTAGGTGCAGTACTCACCGTGGTCTTCGCCGCTGGCATTCGTGCTCCTGGTAGAGGAGCAGGAAGACAAAGGCTGGGAGAATCTGGAGTTCCTGTTCCATGGCGTCCTGGTTCCTCGTGGGGTGTGTACAGGTGAGCATTTTCCCTTCCAAGTCCTGTTTCCGCCGTGTTTTTTGTTTGCGTGAATCCTCCCCGGAAAAGGTGGCGGATTGGACTATTGTAATACTGTGGGCGGTACATTGTGTTCTGCCTGTCTGTTGGCGGTTACCGCCGCGGTGTTTGTTTGTACTGCCGTGGCAGTCGGAGTGTTAAAGTGGCTGTTTATGTTGGCGGTTTGCTCCACTGTCGTGATTCCATTTTTTTTACCGCCGGCCTGTTGGCGGTTTTACCGCCGCTTTAACACTCACCGCCAGGGTTGTAATGACCATCTTTGTTTTTTCTAAACGCATACCCCTTTTTTGCAGTTTTATTGAATCATTTTCTACAGACAGACTCTGTTCCATTTAATAATGTTTTCTAATGCAAATATTTTTTTTACTTTCCAGCTTACCTTTTGGCTTATCATTTCCTTTTTCGTCATCTGACCTCATATCCATGACTTCCGAGACTATCTACTCAGAATGTAATTAGCACCATTATATGAGTACATGGTACATCTTTTACCAGACCTGTTACATACCCATTTTTGGACTCTTGAAAACTATCCAGCTTTTCAAAGTAGAACTACCTACATCCATAATCTCGGTATGTCCCTTGTTTCCACTCAAATGTCATGACTCACATGATTTTTTCACTAAGGTTATTTGGCCTGTTGTCACTTTCTGGCATGTTATATATATTAATTAACAGACTAGCTGTTTAGTTCTATTGCGGTTTTTTTCATGTTTTCCGTCCTCATAATTAGGATCCCATTCTCCTTAACTCACTTCTCTATTACGATTCACTTTATGTATTCTATTCTCCACCCTGGTTTCCACGCATCACGCGTTTGTCTTATTTGTTACTTTTACTTTTATTTTTTCTTTCTCATATTATTTCTTTCTATTTCTCCTATTGCTCACTTATTCTTCTTTTCTTTCCTATTTACTTCTCTCTTCTAAACTTTGGCTTGAGTTTTTTTAACTTGTAATACCACATTTTGATTGTACTATTCTGCGTCCATGTTTCTTGATCTACAGCCTTGAAAAAGTCCTTGTGGCGAAACACGTGTCGGCTGTTCGCAGAATATATTTGTTCCACAAAGAATAAAATCTCTTCAACCTCCTCATTGTGTTTGGATTTTGGACTTCTCTTTCCACTTTGGAATTGATTTTCGGACTACCTTTGGTGTGCCCTGGTATTCTTAGTTATTTTCTCTAACTCAGGGGAGAGAGTAACCTGTGCAAGTGAAGATTCTCATCATGTGTCTGCTATTGTAGGAGCATCTCTATCCCTTTCACCGCAAACCAGGTTGGAGAAGTCAATGTCAGGCCAGGGTTTAGAAGACAGGGTCGGGCAAGGTCAAACCTATTTGATCTGTAAATATATGATTTTTACCATTATTTCTTTCTCTGAATACATTTTCTCTTACTTACCTTAATGTTCGCTTTCCTCCTTCTTTCTTCCAGAGACACTGATTAACAAATTACGCAGAGTTGATTCCTAGCTGGAGGATTCTGCTTGAACGTTAAGTAAAAATGCAGTAACTCTTTTAATATTTATGCCATTCCCAAATGTCTTGTAATAGCTGATTTGAGGCCCACTCATATGGTAAATTACTGGAGAGTCATTGTTGTGTAAGAGATGGGGCCTAACAAAGGCCAGTCGAATACATGAGTACAATATGACATGGATTGAGCCAGCGTTGAAGTATATAGTTGCTTTACCTTTATGTATCTTAGCAATGACCACAAGCAGACTGCAGTAACACACATCCCAATCCTTTGTTGACCAAAGTTGTAAAGCAACATTCAATTGTGAGACGTCAACGTGGAATGCGTTGCTATTCTGCTTTGCTCCTGACACAATAATAGATATGTTTGTATTGATCGTATTTGCTAAATGATTCTAAGTTTCAGGTTTGTACTAATCATGAATGGTATGCTTTCGCCAGTTGTGTTTTGATCCCTGCTCTAACACTAACATTTTTGCATATCAGTGATGTTTCACTAAGATTGTAACTGTCCCACATAGGGAAGGCCCTCAGATTGTTTTCATTCAGTTTTTACATACATTTCTGGGGGATGCAAGGCTCTGAAAACTGAAATGTTCAATGTCTATTAAGGTGATTCCTAATAAATTGGAAAGCTAGATGAGTGATGTGGACCCAATAACAATCTCACAATACAGGCTGCCCTATTGAAACGCAGCCTGCCCATTCTAACAATTGTCCTTTCCTTCTTAATAACTTTAAAAAATGGCATTATAGTACAGGTCCTACATTTCATTGTGCCCTGTCGTCAGCTCCCAAAGGGTGAGCAGTGAATGCGTCCAGCCAGGCAGGAATTATAAAATGCAAAAACTGACAGTCCCCTTTGATTGCGCCCAGAGAAGCATAGAAGAACAGATTTCCTGCCAATGGCCGATTGTACAGACGAATGGCGGGGACTTTCTTGCAAAAAGAAGCAGTATTTTCACAAAGGGAAAGGAATCTGGTAATTTCCACACTTCCACTCATGCCTGAAATTAAAGAATGCTAGAGTTTCTTTTGTTCTGCAGTACCATATTTCTTTTATGATTTGACTACATGTTAAATTTAAAACCCAGCTGGGTAACATAAATATTTCAGGCTGTCCCGCAGGAATGTATTATGCGAAGTAACTTTGAAAGTGGACATTTGAAATGATTATGTGATGGTAGAAAAGCTGATATCAAGGTAGGCCGCAAGCTTTCTTTCTTTTGATACTTTGGCCCTCGATAGGAGAATCTTGTAACTTCAAATACAGTAATAATGCTGCTCGAATTTCCAACACCAAGGGCTGCAGAAATTACCAGATGCATTAGTGTTGGAAATGGCCCTTTTTGCAGGGTCATCCCCAGTCTTTTTGCCTCCTGCCTCCTATTTTTTCTGACCTGCTGATGTTGACTTTTGAACTCTGAGCACTTTACCACTGCTAACCAGTGATAAAGTGCATATGCTCTCTGTGTAAAATTGTATGTAATTGGTTTATCCATAATTGGCATATTTGATTTACCAGTAAGTCCCTAGTAAAGTGCACTAGAGGTTTACCAGTAAGTCCCTAGTAAAGTGCACTAGAGGTACCAGGGCCTGTAAATCAAATGCTACTAGTGGGCCTGCAGTACCGGTTGTGCCACCCACATGAGTAACTCTGTAATCATGTCTCTGACCTGCCAATGCCGTGTCTGTGTGGGCAGTTTTAACTGTAAATTCGACTTGGCAAGTGTACCCACTTGCCAGGCCTAAACCTTCCCTTTTCTTACATGTAAGGCACCCCTAAGGTAGGCCCTAGGTAGCCCCAAGGGCAGGGTGCAGTGTATGGTTAAGGTAGGATATATAGTAATGCGTTTTATATGTCCTGACAGTAAAATATTGCTAAATTATTTTTTCACTGTTTCAAGGCCTGTCCCTCTCATAGGTTAACATGGGAGCTACCTTTAAATCTTATTAAAGCGTAGATTCCCTTTGGGAGCCGATGGACATGTGGAGTTTGGGGTCTCTGAGCTCACAATTTAAAAATACATCTCTTAGTAAAGTTGATTTTAAGATTGTGTGTTTGAAAATGCCACTTTTAGAAAGTGAGCATTTTCTTGCTTATACCATTTCTGTTACTCTGCCTGTTTGTAGATTCCCTGTCTGGGTCAGTTTGACAGTTGGGTTGGTTGCACCTCACACTAGACAGTGACACAAAAGGAGCTGAGGTGTAGTCTGCATTTCCTGATGAGCCATCTGTGCTAGGAGGGAGGGGAGCAGTGGTAGCTTACACCTGGAAGGGCTGTGCCTGTCCTCACACAATGCTGTCTCCAACCCCCTGGTGGGTGTCTGGGGCCTGGCCTGGCAAGGCAGGATTTCACATTCAAAAGAGACTTTACTTTGAAGTAGGCCTACTTCAAAGGAGAAATTGGGTATAAGAAGGGCGCCCAAAACCACAGACTTTAGAACACTTCTGGAAACAACAGGAACCTCTGCCTGGAGACGAGCTGAAGAGCTGAGAAGAAGTGCTACCCTGCCTGTAACTGTGCTTTGTGGAGCTATCCTGCAGTTGCTGCTTCTGCCAGAGTAAGAGGGCAAAGACTGGACTTTGTGTGCCTTCCATCTTGTGAAGAAATCTCCAAGGGCTTGATTTAGAGCTTGCCTCCTGTTGTTTGAAGTCTCAGGGAAAGCAAAGACTTCTCTCTGCCAGCACTTGGAGTCTCTGGAGAGACTCCTGCTCTGACAAGTGGTGCCCTATCCAGCCCCTGGGCCCTTGAAAGGAAAGCTGGTGGAAATCCAAGGAAATCAACTTCGGACGACTTCAGACCGACACCGCTGCTGAATCCGGTGACGCCGCCTGCACCTGACGCCGTGACCTTCGCTGGAACGCGACAATATTCGCAGGCCCAATACTGCTGAAGTCCGCGACTCCGTGGAAGTCGCAGCACCAAGTCGTGACCGACGCCGCTCGAAGTGCGTGGATTCAACATTTCACAAAGACGCCGCAAACCCCGACTTCGCGCACCGGCTTGTTTTCACTCTTCACCAAAGGTACTGTACTTGGGGGTCTACGCGACTCCGTGTCCGGCGCTGCTGGTGTCGGCTTGTTGGGAACGACTCCGTCACGATGCCGTGTTAACACCTCATCGAAGCATTTTGTGTTTCTAAGCACTATTTTTTAGTTTAATCTTTAAAAATTCATAACTTTACTTGTGTATGTCGGATTTTTGTCGTTTTGGTCTTGTTTTGTTTCGATAAATATTTCTTATTTTTCTAAACTGGTGTTGTGTCATTTTGTATTGTTTTCATTAAGTTACTGTGTGTGTTGGTACAAATACTTTACACGTAGCACTCTGAAGTTAAGCCTACTGCTCTGCCAATCTACCAAGGGGGTAAGCAGGGGTTAGCTGAGGGTGATTCTCTTTAACCCTGACTAGAGTGAGGGTCCTTGCTTCAAAAGGGGGTAACTTGACTGTCAACCAAAGACCCCATTTCTAACAATTAGCAATGCAATAATACGAGTGTTGGGCCTGGAATGGGGAATAATCTAAGGAATTGATTGTGTATTCACTGGTTTTGACATGTTTTCACGCATTATGGACACTTTTCCAAGAATAAATTCCACCTGCTTTTGAGCAGATAAACACATTATGGACAGTTTTCGTAGGATACATTTCACCTGATTTTGAGTATTTCATTCTTGAAAAAAACCAAAATGTGCCTCATGACCACAAACCTCGCAATTCCAATTCGGTTTGAACCCCCATTTCCGCCATAATCAGGATTTTCTTCTAACCCATAATGAGCATTTTTGAATTACAGTCATCTATGGGTTATGAAAATGATCTGGTCAGGATTTTCACGAAATACCAGAGGGCTTTTGACAAAACTTAGGTGGGGACAACTGCTTGTGTGAACATGTGTGTATGATTTTGGAAGGAATGGCCCTCATGTTACTTGTTTGTTTGCAGTGGCACATATTTTAAATTGACTCTGCCTGTTGACGTTCTGTGTAAAACCTGAAGGGCTATAGTCCGAACATTTGGGGGCCTATATAAAAAAAAGGCAAATGTTACATTTTTACTCAATTTTTATCCCATTTATTGACGAGTATTTTGTACAGTTAAATTCGCTTTTCGGGTCTGATTCACAATGATATAAACACACTTTTGTGTACGTTTTCTTTTGCTCTAGTGACTTTACTACGTTTTGGTATTCACAAATTACGAGTATAATTTCACTACTAGCAAAATGACTAATGGTAAAATTACACTTGTAGTTTGTGAATGCCAAAACAGTAGTAAAGTCACTATAGCAAATGCTGTAAGTTTACTTTAACAAATGTAATTTAAAAATGTAAGTTTACTTTCATGAATCAGATCGGGACCTGATTCACAAAGGTACACTTTGTAATACTTTTATTACTGGTTTGTATTCACAAACTACAAGCGTAATTTTACTACTAATAATTTTTCTAGTAGTAAAATTACACTTGTAGTTTGTGAATGCCAAAAAGTAGTAGTTTCGACAGCAAGTGTAAACTTACAGAAAAGTGTAAGTTTACCTTTGTGAGTCAGATTCGTTATATGCACATGATTATTTCTTTCACATGTAACTTCCTTTATGGATTAACTTTTCCTTGTACAAGTTGTTTTATTCTGCGTATCCCTGGGTTTGGGTGGTTTTCAATTTGAACAGAGGAAACCTTGTGGCAAAGATAGATGTGTGGCTGCTATGAAATAACCACCTCTCTTTTCAACTGCATGTGTATCTCCACAACACTCCTCTACTTTATATGTAAAGCACACAATACAATTTTGACTGGGCGAACAAATTAGAGGATAATATCATTTTTATATTCAGTCCAGTAAATATAGTACTAATGTTTTTTCATCAGCCGTGGCTTCTCAAAGATTTGACCCTCTTGCTGATGGGTCATGCATGGAGTTATTGCAATAAATGTGTGAACATATTGACCTGCAGTGTTTTATTAGACGGATTAAATCAGTGGAGGAGAAGGTTCAAGAGAACACAATAATAAATAGATGTAAAAGTAGAAAAGAGAGTTGGAAGGCTGGTCTTCATTTGACAATAAATTATACCACAGATGAGTGATTGATTTAACAGCATAGAAGATGCCAGGTCTCACTTGACTCCTAATTACTGCTGTAGTCAAACTCAGTACTTCATTTTTTAATGTTTGTTTGTTTGGGCTGGTATGGAGATGGATGGAAGAAATAGAAAGGTATACTCACTGTTAACTCTCTGCCACCATATCTGCATCACGTTTATGAGACGGTAATACCGGTCTGTGACCCTACCCAAGGAGTACAGGCTCAGGGACAATTTTAAGAGCCCCTCGGCAGCATTCGCATTTTTTTTAACACTAAGGCGGTGCTAAGGTGGCCTTTTCCATGCGCCACATTTACAAAGTGAGGCAATGCATGCATTGCACCAGTTTGTAACCCCTTCCTCACAATATGCCTGTGCCAGGCATAATGTATGCAAGGGGGGGGTGTTCCCGTGCTAGGAGGCCCGCAAAAATGGAACAGTGAAATTTTCATTGCACCATTTTTTACATCATTTTTAACGCCTGCTCAGAGCAGATGTTAAAATGACGCATCCATAGAAACCTATGGGACTCCGTGCACTTTGCCACACTGGGGACAACATTTTTGACGCTAGTGTAGCAAAGTGCCACAACAGCATCAAAAATGTTGACGCTATTGTGCTAACGACCGCCTTGTGTGCCGTATTATAAATACAGTGCAACCATGGTGTTGTTAGGTGCCAGTAAGGGGGGGCGCCAAAAAAGTGGCACATCCAGTCTGATGTGCCACTTTTTCCTACATTTGAGCCTCAATGTTTTCTAACTGTGGCAATGCATACGAGCCCAGGTATCTGTAGCAGAGGTTTGACAAAAAATAGAACTCATGCTTTTATTATAAAATATGCAGACTTGAGGCGCCATCAGTCAAGTATCTGTCCCTTTTCTCTGCACACCACCTTCTACAGGATTTCTAAAACAACTGTCCTCCTGCATGAGTGCAATGCAAAATACAAAATTGCAATTAAGTGGATAATTGACTACTGGGAGAGGCGCTGTGTAAGCAGATAAACATTTGAACGAGTCTTTTCCACCTGCCTAGCAAGGATTTAGCTTTGATTTAGATTTATTTGTATAGTGCCAGCATGAGAACGCGTTGCAGAGACACTGTTTCATTAGGGCGCCTCGTGTTCTATTTAATTGCTAACCCACCATGAACTATGTTAAAAAAAAATCTACTTTTCTATTGTTTTGCTGTGAAATCGACATATGAGCTGAAGAAACTATTGTTCTATACAACCCATTGGTCCTCCTTCCACCAGCACTCCTTAAAGAACATCTTCTCTCATCTGAAGCTACATGCGTGCTGAGCTTTAATACGGTGTGGTGCCTGATACAACAGCCTGTTCTCCATCTAACAGCATGTCCGATCTTTTCAAGAAGGGACGACGGTATGCTGCTGTTTGTTCATGTTCAGGGAACTGACTGATCGTAGGTGTTTCTGAGCAGTTAGCACTCCGTAGCAGCAACTCCAGGGTTTGTGCTGTTTGTTCAGTTTCAGTTTATGCGTATATTTATTTAACCATTTTAATAAACTAAACCAATTTAAAAATTCTGTACTTAATCCAAAACATCAAAATATTTTATTCTTCTTAAAAAACCCTGCACTCGTTTTCAACTTTTCAATAATAAATAAAGTAATATTACCATTTATCTTCATGGTCTAAATACCCTTTCACGGAAAGATCTCTATTCAGAATTTGAGTAGATTTTCTCAGGTAAATGAACCAGTAGTTACCCATTTGTATTTCAAACAAAGCTAAGGATCAGTGAGGTCGGTGCCCTCATTCTTTGTGGGAAGCCCTTTAACGTGTCACAAATGATGTGGCCCTTACCTACACACCTTATATGGTGACTATGGGGGTCATTCCAACCCTGGCGGTCATCGACCACCAGGATGGATGACCACGGAAGCACCGCCAACAGGCTGGCGGTGCTTCATTTGGGATTCCGACCGCGGCTGTAAAGCCACGGTCGCCCAGCCGGGTCCGGCGGTTTCCCGCCAGATTTCCCCCGGCTGGGAGAATCCTCCATGGCGGGGATTCCTACCCCCTTCCCGCCAGCCTGTTTCTGGCGGTTTTTACCGCCAGGAACAGGATGGCGGGAACGGGTGTCGTGGGGCCCCTGGGGGCCCCTGCACTGCCCATGCCACTGGCATGGGCAGTGCAGGGGCCCCCAAACAGGGCCCCAGCATGATTTCCACTGTCTGCATAGCAGACAGTGAAAATCGTGACGGGTGCAACTGCACCCGTCGCACCCCTGCAACACCGCCTGCTCCATTCGGAGCCGGCTTCTGTGTTGCAGGGCCTTTCCCGCTGGGCCGGCGGGCGCTCCCTTGGCGGGTGCCCGCCGGCCCAGCGGGAAAGTCTGAATGGCCCCCGCGGTCTTCTGACCGCGGAGCGGTCATTTGACGGGGTAAGGAATGACCCCCTATATTTTAAAAACGAAAAATCAAGACGTTTCACAAACAAACAGATAGGACTACAAGTTTGCACCCAGTAAGGGTCACAAAATGGCGTATTTAGCAGTGCTTTGTCAACATACATAAAATACACCTATAACAATCCACTAAGAGTAATTAAATGAAACATTTCTGCATAATATCATTAATGACAATTAAATGACTTTCTACTGAGAGCTGCTATTTAAGTTTGCAATGGAGCACATGAAGATTTTCCTCACATTTCTGTGATAAAAAGCTCTGGCATCTGAGGGGAGCCACTAATTTCCCACCACCCGGCTTTCCCCTTCGTCTCCGAATAAAAATGATATACCACCTATGTAGGTGGACCAACTTCCTGCAACACAGAAAGGCCCAAAAATGTGTAGAAATTGACGGGGAACCAAAGTGGGTCCAAAATGGCAGGTTTATTCCATATGTTTTTAGGCTGGCTTTGCTTTGAGCACCCTCACAAGTGGGGCAGAGTTTTCATCAGTACAGATGGCGAAATGCTGGGTAAAAGGAATTTTGTGGATTACTTGGGATTCCCGAAGTTTCCATCACAGAAATGTAGGGAGAATGCATGATTTCAAGCAAAGATGGAGGTTCGCAGGGCATTGTAGGTAAGGCATGTGAAGCAACCCACCCTGTACTCCCCCAGAAGTTTTGTTTTCAGAAGTGTCTGAATCTGGTAGCTTTTTCCAGGTGGCAGCATACCCTTATCCAAAAAGTGTTGCTGCTCACCATTGAAAGTGGGACAATATTTGGAGTTAGCCAAGCTCTCCTGGCCCTTATGTAAAATCAGCGCCCAAAAGAGTCAAATGTCCTCTTGCCTGTTATCGGGATGAGACTATTCAGTCTGTATTGGGGGCAGAAAGGCTGCTGCCCCATTCAGTTCAGGTGGGGGCATAACCATGCCCATGGTGGTGGGCAGTCCCTACCTCTCTAATGTATTAATTTCCTGGCATCTGGTGGGCTGTCTGGGGGGCTGATTGAGGGCTATTGCCTCGATCTGCCCCCCGGGGGCAGAAAAACTGTATTCCCATTTATTTTGGATGGGGGAATGTCTATGCCCATGGCTGGCAGCTCCATCCCTATTTAAAAAATAGTGTTCCTTGGTATCTAGTGGACTTTCTCCCCCACCCTCTCTGGGGGCAGATTAGGGTAATAACAACCAATCTGCCCCCCAGGGTGGACAAAAAGGCTGTGCCTATTTTTTGGGGGGGTGGGGGTCATTGCCATGCCAATTCTTGGCAGTCCCTACCACTAGACTTAAAAAAAAAACTCTGGTACCTGTTGGTCTTTCTGCCCCCCGGGGCAGATTAGGGATAATAGCCCTCATCTATCCCCCAGGTGGGCAGAAAGACTGTGCCTATTTTCTGGAGTGGGGGCATTGCCTTGCCCATTCTTAGCAGGTCCCACCCATCATAGGTGTCTAGTGGGTTTTCTGCTCCCCTGGAATTAATAACCCACATATGCCCCTCAACAGGGAGCAGAAAGACTGTCTATTTTTGGGGGGTGGGAGCATTGCCTTATCCATTCTGGGCAGCCCCTACCCCTTCCTAAGCAAAATAAATAGTCCCTACTGGCTAGTGGGCTTTCTGCCTCTCTAAGGAGGTGGATTAGGGGCTATTGTTGCTATTGTTTAACCCCTTCGCTGCCGGGCCTTTTCCCCCTCCTGTGCCAAGCCTTTTTTTGGCTATTTGGGGTAGTTTGCGCTGAGACCCTCATAACTTTTTGTTCACATAAGCTACCCACGACAAATTTGCGTCCTTTTTTCCAACATCCTAGGGATTCTAGAGGTACCCAGACTTTGGTACAAGCGACCCTTGACCCGAGGGTAGGTCGCTCCCCCTGCCCAGGCTCCTGACACCTCCCAGAAAGACCTGCTAAAACCGTAAGTACTTCCCCTGCCCAGCCCCTCGCCCAGCCCCTCGCTACTCACCTCTCTTTCCCTGTACTTCTGTCTTCTGCCTTCCGCTCTCTCCTCCAACCTTTCTCCGCACCTCTGCTGTCCATTTCCCTTCGCTTTCTGCTCCTCCATCTGGTAGCCATCTTCCTCCGCTCTCTGCTCCTCTTCTGCAGCCCACTTGCTGCGTGCTCTGCTCTTCCTCTGTGCCCCGCTCCTCTTCCTCACCGCGTTCTCTTCCTGCTTTGCTCTTCATCTGTGTTCTTCTTTTCTCCTCTGCACCCCGTCCTGCGTGTTCTCTCTTCATCTGTGTTCTTCTTCTTTTCTCCTCTTCCTCACCGCGCTCTCTTCCTGCTTTGCTCTTCATCTGTGTTCTTCCTTTCTCCTCTGCACCCCGACCTGCGTTTTCTTTCTTCATTTGTGTTCTTCTTCTCTTCTCCTCTTCCTCACCGCGCTCTCTTCCTGCTTTGCTCTTCATCTGTGTTCTTCCTTTCTCCTCTGCACCTCGACCTGCTTGTTCTTCTCTTCTTCTGTACTTTTCTCTGCGTGTTCCTTTTCTTCCTCTGTGGCCTTCTCCTCATCTTCTAGACGCTTCCCTCCTCTGCTTCTCTGGTCTCTCCTCTTCTGCCTGACTTTTCTTCTTGACTCCTCTCTCCTCTTCTTCTTGACTCTTCTTCTTGACTCTTCTTCTTGACTCTTCTTCCTGTCTCTTCTCTCTTGACTCTTCTCTCCCCTTCCTCTTGACTCTTCTTCTTGTCTCTTCTCTCTTCTCTCTTCACTCTTCTCTCTCCTCCTCTTCTGTTCTTCCTGACTCCTCTCCTCCCCTGTAATGCCCCCTCCCCTCTCTTTTCTCCCCTCCCCTCTACCTGACCCCCGCACCCTCCGCTTTCCCGCCGCCACCTCCTACTCGGCCCTGCTCCCATTCGTCGCCCCGCCTCCCGCCCCCAGCTGCCCCCTCCTCCCCCCCTCCTCCCTCTTATGGCGGCCGCTTCGCGGCAGAGTCAGCGACCCTTGACCCGAGGGTAGATCGCTCCCCCTGCCGCTGCAGCTCCACCAGCCCAGGCTCCTGACACCTGCCAGCAAGACCTGCTAAAACCGCAAGTACTCTCCCCGCCCAGCCCCTCGCCCAGCCCCGCGCTACTAAACATCTCTTTCCCTGTACTTCTGTCTTCTGCCTTCCGCTCTCTCCTCCAACCTTTCTCCGCACGTCTGCTGTCCATTTTCCTTCGCTTTCTGCTCCTCCATCTGGTAGCCATCTTCCTCCGCTCTCTGCTCCTCTTCTGCAGCCCACTTGCTGCGTGTTCTGCTCTTCCTCTGTGCCCCGCTCCTCTTCCTCACCGCATTCTCTTCCTGCTTTGCTCTTCATCTGTGTTCTTCTTTTCTCCTCTGCACCCCGTGCTGCATGTTCTTTCTTCATCTGTGTTCTTCCTTTCTCCTCTGCACCCCGACCTGCGTGTTCTTTTTTCATCTGTGTTCTTCTTTTCCCCTCTGCACCCCGTCCTGCGTGTTCTCTCTTCATCTGTGTTCTTTCTTTCTCCTCTGCACCCCGACCTGCGTGTTCTTTCTTCATCTGTGTTCTTCTTTTCTCCTCTGCACCCTGACCTGCGTGTTCTTTCTTCATCTGTGTTCTTCTTCTTTTCTCCTCTTCCTCACCGCACTCTCTTCCTGCTTTGCTCTTTATCTGTGTTCTTCCTTTCTCCTCTGCACCCCGACCTGCGTGTTCTTTCTTCATCTGTGTTCTTCTTTTCTCCTCTGCACCCCGTCCTGCGTGTTCTTTCTTCATCTGTGTTCTTCCTTTCTCCTCTGCACCCCGACCTGCGTGTTCTTTCTTCATCTGTGTTCTTCCTTTCTCCTTTGCACCCGACCTGCTTATTCTTCTCTTCTTCTGTACTTTTCTCTGCGTGTTCCTTTTCTTACTCTGTGGCCTTCTCCTCATCTTCTAGACGCTTCCCTCCTCTGCTTATCTGGTCTCTCCTCTTCTGCCTGACTCTTCTTCTTGACTCCTCTCTCCTCTTCTTCTTGACTCTTCTTCTTGACTCTTCTTCTTGACTCATCTTCCTGTTTCTTCTCTCTTCTCTCTTGACTCTTCTCTCCCCTTCCTCGTGACTCTTCTTCTTGTCTCTTCTTTCTTCTCTCTTGACTCTTTTCTCTCCTCCTCTTCTGTTCTTTCTGACTCCTCTCCTCCTATGTAATCCCCCCTCCCCTATTTTTTCTCCCCTCCACTCTACCTGACCCCCCCACCCTCCGCTTTCCCGCCAACTCCTGCTCGGCCCCGCCCCCCGCTCCCATTCGTCGCCCCCCCTGCCTCCCACCCCCAGCTGACCCCTCCTACCCCCCTCCTCCCTCTTATGGTGGCTGCTGCACGGCCGCGCCGCTGGTGCACCGAAGGCGCGCCAAAGGCAAGCCCGTCTGCGCCCGTCTGCGCCCGTCCGCGCCTGGACCGCACCCAGCGCCATAACCCCTGGCCCCCAGCACTCCCAATCCCCACAGCACCGCTACTACCCCAACACCCTCCACGCCCTCAACCCGGGGCGCTCCAGAACCTGCATCCAAGCCAACCCTAAACGCACCCATGGACCCTTTGCATGCCTTACCTGCAAACTCACCTTCCACCGCGAATCCACCGCACCCGCCAGCCCACGTGCCAACAACCACCTCAAATGCATCCTGATCAACGCACGCTCCGTCCACAAGCACGGCGTTGAACTTTGGGACCTCCTGGACTCCACCGCACCGGACGTCGCCTTCATCACTGAGACCTGGATGAACGCCTCTTCGGACCCCGACATCGCCATAGCCATCCCCTACGGCTACAAGATCTCCAGGAGAGACCGCACCAACCAAGTCGTGGAGGAATCGCCATCGTCTTCAAGGACTCCATCAACATCACCACCTCCACCGAAGACACCCCCCTCGCCGCCGAACACCTGAACTTCCAGAACCACACCAACCCTAGGACCACCCTCAGAGGAACTCTCATCTACAAACCCCCTGGACCACGCACCCTCTTCAGCGAATCCATCACTGACTTCATCTCCCTGCACGCCCTTGCCTCGCCGGACTACATCCTCCTCGGTGACCTCAACTTCCACATGGAACAGAACAACGACCCCAACACCACCCCCCTGCTCGCCAACCTCGCCAACCTCGGTCTCAAGCAACTGGTGAACACCCCCACCCACATCGCCGGACACACGCTCGACCCCATCTTCTCCGCCAGCAACCAGGTATCCATCAGCCACTCCTCCGTAATACACTGGACCGACCACAGATGTGTCCACTTCACCTTCAGACGCGAGACTCTCCACCTCCGCACACAACCCATCCCACGCAGACATTGGAACAAAATCCCCACGGAACAGCTTCTCTCCACTCTCAGCGACAACCAACCCACCTTCTCCACTGACCCCAACGATGCAGCCCTCAGCCTCACGCATTGGATCACCAACTGCGCGGACAACCTCGCACCCCTCAGACGCCTCCCTAAACAGACCAACACCAGGAAACCTCTTTGGTTCACAGACACCCTCAAGGAATCTAAAAAAAACTGCTGCACCCTCGAAAAAGCCTGGCGCAAGGAACACACTGCAGAAAACATGTCTGCCCTCAAAAACGCCACCCGCGAACACCACCAACTGATCCACGCCACCAAAAGAACTTCCTTCACAGACAGACTGGACAAGAACACTCACAACAGCAAAGAACTCTTCAACATTGTCAAAGAGCTCTCCAATCCTAACGCCAACTCCAACGCCATCACGCCCTCACAAGACCTCTGCAACTCCTTTGCCACCTTCTTCCATCGTAAGAACACTGACCTACACGACAGCTTCGGACACCAGACCCAGCCAACCACCACAGAACCTACATTCCCAGCCATCACCCTCAACGCCTGGACTCACATCAGCACGGAGGAGACCAAAGCTACCATGAACTCCATCCACTCTGGTGCCCCCTCGGACCCCTGCCCACACTTCATCTTCAACAAAGCCGACGACATCATCGCCCCGCATCTCCAGACCATCATCAACAGTTCATTTGCTTCTGCCTCCTTCCCCGAGAGCTGGAAACACACAGAAGTCAACGTCCTACTGAAGAAACCTACGGCGGACCCCAGCGACCTGAAGAACTTCCACCCCATCTCGCTCCTCCCCTTCCCTGCCAAAGTCATAGAGAAGACCGTCAACAAGCAACTTACCAACTTCCTTGAAGACAACAACCCACTCGACCCCTCTCAGTCCAGATTCCGAGCCAATCACAGCACAGAAACCGCCCTCATCTCAGTCACAGATGACATCAGAACTCTGATGGACAACGGAGAAACAGTCGCCCTCATCCTCCTCGACCTCTCGGCTGCCTTCGACACCGTCTTCCACTGAACCCTAATATCCCGCCTCCGCTGCACCGGTATCCAAGGACAGGCCCTGGACTGGATCACCTCTTTCCTCTCCAACCACTCCCAAAGAGTCTACCTCCCACCGTTCCGCTCAGACCCCACCGAGATCATCTGCGGCGTCCCACAAGGCTCCTCGCTCAGCCTGACTCTCTTCAATGTCTACATGAGCCCCCTCGCCGACATCGTACGCAAACACAACATCAACATCACCTCCTACGCCGACGACACTCAGCTGATACTCTCCCTCACCAAGGACCCCACCAGCGCCAAGACCAACGTGCAAGATGGAATGAAAGACGTCACAGAATGGATGAAACTCAACCGCCTGAAATTGAACTCAGACAAAACGGAAGTCCTCATCCTCAGAAACACCCCGTCCGCCTGGGACGACTCCTGGTGGCCCACGGCCCTTGGCACCGCACCTACCCCCTCAGACCACGCACGCAACCTCAGATTCATCCTGGACCCACTTCTCACCATGACCAAACAAGTCAAAGCCGTATCATCTTCCTGCTTCCTCACCCTCCGCATGCTTTGAAAGAACTTCCGTTGGATCCCTGCCAACACCAGAAAGACTGTGACCCACGCCCTCGTCACGAGCCGCCTGGACAACGGAAACACCCTATACGCAGGAACCACCGCTAAACTCCAGAAACGTCTGCAGCGAATACAAAACGCCTCAGCCCGCCTCATCCTCGACATACCCGCAACAGCCACATCTCCGCCCACCTGAGACACCTAAACTGGCTTCCCGTCAACAAAAGGATCACCTTCAGGCTCCTCACCCACGCACACAAAGCCCTCCACAACAAGGGACCCGAATACCTCAACCGTCGCCTCAGTTTCTACACGCCCACCCATCAACTTCGCTCCGCCAACCTCGCACTTGCCGCCGTCCCACGAATCCGCCGCACCATGGCAGGTGGGAAATCCTTCTCCTACCTGGCAGCCAAGACATGGAATTCCCTCCCCACCAACCTCAGGACCACCAAGGACCACCTCGCATTCCGGAGGCAACTCAAGACCTGGCTCTTCGAGCAGCAGTAACCCCATCCCCCTAGCGCCTTGAGACCCTCACGGGTGAGTAGCGCGCGTTATAAATGTTTTTTTTATTTGATTTGATTTGATTTGATTTGTGGGTTCCCCAGAAGGAGGCCAGGAAATTAGCCAAAATACAGTGAAAATTTCGTTTTTTTCAAAAAAATGGGAAAAGGGGCTGCAGATGAAGGCCTGTGTTTTTTCCCTGAAAATGGCATCAACAAAGGGTTTGCAGTGCTAAAATCACCAGCTTCTAAGCTTTCAGGAACAGGCAGACTTGAATCATAAAACACAATTTTTCAACCCAATTTTGGCATTTTACTGGGACATAAACCATTTTTACGATTTTTTGTGCTTTCAGCCTTATTCCAGTCACTGACAGAAATGGGCGTGAAACCAATGCTGGATCCCAGAAACTGAAACATTTCTGAAAAGTTGACAAAATTCTTAATTCAGCAAGGGGTAATTTGTGTAGATCCTACAAGGGTTTCCTACAGAATATAACAACTGAAAAAATAATAATATTGAAATTGAGCTGAAAAAAACTGCAATTTTCCTCTACATTTCACTCTGTAACTTTTTCCTGCAATGTTAGATTTTTGAAAGCAATATACCGTTATGTCTGCTGCACTCTTCTGGTTGCGCAGATATATAGTACTTGTAGGTTCATCAAGAACTCTAGGTACCCAGAGCCAAAAAAATAGCTGCACCCTGCAGTGGGTTTTCATTCTATACCGGGTATACAGCAATTAATTTGCTGAAATATGAAGAGTTAAAAATAGCTATCAAGAAAACCTTTGTATTTACAAAATGGGCACAAGATAATGTGTTGAGGAGCAGTGGTTATTTGCACATCTCTGAATTCCGGGGTGCCCATACTAGCATGTGAATTACAGGGCATTTCTCAAATAGACGTCTATTTTACACACTCTCTTATATTTGGAGGGAAAAAACGTAGAGAAAGATAAGGGGCAATAACACGTGTTTTGCTATTCTATGTTCCCCCAAGTCTCCCGATAAAAATGATACCTCACTTGTGTGGGTAGGCCTAGCGCCCGCGACAGGAAATGCCCCAAAACACAACATGGACACATCCCATTTTTTCACAGAAAACGGAGGTGTTTTTTGCAAAGTGCCTACCTGTAGATTTTGGCCTCTAGCTCAGCCGGCACCTAGGGAAACCTACCAAACCTGTGCATTTCTGAAAACTAGAGACCTGGGGGAATCCAAGATGGGGTGACTTGTTGGGCTCTGACCAGGTTCTGTTACCCAGAATCCTTTGCAAACCTCAAAATTTGGCTAAAAAAACAAATTTTACTCACATTTCGGTGACAGAAAGTCCTGGAATCTGAGAGGAACCACAAATTTCCTTCCACCCAGTGTTCCCCCAAGTCTCCTGATAAAAATGATACCTCACTTGTGAGGGTAGGCCTAGCGCCCGCGACCGGAAATGCCCCAAAACACAACGTGGACACATCCCATTTTTTCACAGAAAACAGAGGTGTTTTTTGCAAAGTGTCTACCTGTAGGTTTTGGCCTCTAGTTCAGCCGGCACCTAGGGAAACCTACCAAACCTGTGCATTTTTGAAAACTAGAGACCTAGGGGAATCCAAGATGGGGTGACTTGTGGGGCTCTGACCAGGTTCTGTTACCCAGAATCCTTTGCAAACCTCAAAATTTGGCTAAAAAAACAAATTTTCCTCACATTTCGGTGACAGAAAGTTCTGGAATCTGAGAGGAGCCACAAATTTCCTTCTACCCAGCGTTCCCCCGAGTCTCCCAATAAAAATGGTACCTCACTTGTGTGGGTAGGCCTAGCGCCCGCGACCGGAAATGCCCCAAAACACAACGTGGACACATCCCATTTTTTCACAGAAAACAGAGGTGTTTTTTGCAAAGTGCCTACCTGTAGATTTTGGCCTCTAGCTCAGCCGGCACCTAGGGAAACCTACCAAACCTGTGCATTTCTGAAAACTAGAGACCTGGGGGAATCCAAGATGGGGTGACTTGTTGGGCTCTGACCAGGTTCTGTTACCCAGAATCCTTTGCAAACCCCAAAATTTGGCTAAAAAAACAAATTTTACTCACATTTCGGTGACAGAAAGTTCTGGAATCTGAGAGGAGCCACAAATTTCTTTCTACCCAGCGTTCCCCCGAGTCTCCCAATAAAAATGGTACCTCACTTGTGTGGGTAGGCCTAACGCCCGCGACCGGAAATGCCCCAAAACACAACGTGGACACATCCCATTTTTTCACAGAAAACAGAGGTGTTTTTTGCAAAGTGCCTACCTGTAGATTTTGGCGTCTAGCTCAGCCGGCACCTAGGGAAACCTACCAAACCTGTGCATTTTCGAAAACGAGAGACCTAGGGGAATCCAGCATGGGGTGACTTGTGGGGCTCTGACCAGGTTCTGTTACCCAGAATTCTTTGCAAACCTCAAAATTTGGCTAAAAAAACAAATTTTCCTCACATTTCGGTGACAGAAAGTTCTGGAATCTGAGAGGAGCCACAAATTTCCTTCCACCCAGTGTTCCCCCAAGTCTCCCAATAAAAATTATACCTCACTTGTGTGGGTAGGCCTAGCGCCCGCGACAGGAAATGCCCCAAAACACAACGTGGACACATCCCGTTTTTTCACAGAACACAGAGGTGTTTTTTGCAAAGTGCCTACCTGTAGATTTTGGCCTCTAGCTCAGCCGGCACCTGGGTAAACCTACCAAACCTGTGCATTTTTTAAAACTAGAGACCTAGGGAAATCCAAGATGGGGTGACTTGTGGGGCTCTGACCAGGTTCTGTTACCCAGAATCCTTTGCAAACCTCAATATTTGGCTAAAGTTTTCCTCACATTTTGGTGACAGAAAGTTCTGGAATCTGAGAGGAGCCACAAATTTCCTTCCACCCAGCGTTCCCCCAAGTCTCCCGGTAAAAATGATACCTCACTTGTGTGAGTGGGCCAGGTGCCTGCAACAGAATAAGGCCAAAAACTTGTAGAGATAGACGGGATAGCACAGCGAGTTGATAAGGACATATTTTTCTTTTATACATCTTTAGGCTGACTCTGCTTTGGGGATCCACACAAGTGAGGTGTCATTTTACTTGCGAGACTGAGGGGAACGCTGGGGAGTAGGAATTTTGTGCTGGAGCGGTGATCTTACAAACAAAAGTAAGGAAAATATGCTTTTTTAAGCAAATTTTGAGGTTTGCAGAGGAGTCTGGGTTAGGAAATGTTGGGGTATCCACACAAGCCACACCTCCCTGGACTCCTTGGGGAGTCTAGTTTAAAAAAAATGTCTGGGTTTGGTAGGTTTCCCTAGATGAAGGCGGCACCCAGGACCAAAAACATAGGTGCCCCCTCCCCCCCAAACACAGGTAGTTTTGTAATATATCATTTTGATGTGTCCACATACGTCTGTTATGTGCCAAACACAAAAATTGTGAAAAGAAACGCACTTAGGTTATGTGAAAAAGACCCCTCACCCACCAACCAAGTTGGTGGCATGCTTCATCATCGGGGTCCCACCTGAGGCACCTAGCGTGTTACAGGTGTGCTGCGACGCCTGATTACAGCGGAGCAGGTTTTGTCATTTTTACCACACATACTGGTTGGATTTGGCACGAGGGTGAGTGATGGTTCAGTGGATCAAATTTTATTAATAAGAGATTTCACAAAAATGAAATGCACTGTTAATAACTGAAAGGCAAAAACCTGAACCAATGACTCACATCTCGTGAGCTGTAAAGCTGCGACAAGGCACCAACCGCTTTACAGTCCATTCACACACCTTTCATACATGACACGCACAAGACCATTCACACCGCCAGCCACGGGCCCAGCACATTACAACACTCACATCGACAGACAGCGCCACTCAAGGGCCCATTACTTACATATGCCCACATGCCTGATACAACAATCACACCAGCTGATGGCAGTGTGTGGACTGGTTTTTGGCTGGCAGTGTGTTGCAGTAGCCAACAGCAAGTCAATATGTACACTATGTACACCCTCAGCCAAGCCCCACTCCACACACAATGGCATTTTTTTTTTTAAACAAAGAAACCCCTAACTAATTACAAATCATTACAAAACTACAAACACAAAAGCTCTAACTAAGTACATGACAGAAATGCTAACCATGAAACTGAAAACATGAAAATACAAAACAGACATGAGTTTACACTCATGGTTGTTCCCAGTAATTCTTCTGGGTGTGGTAATTCTTGAAACAACCACCCATACACAGCCCAGGCTTTGAAGGACAATCTGGGCAGTACATTTGAGTCTCCCTCCGGATACCTCTTCGAAAACACACTCTACATTTCTTAGCTGGAAAGTCTTTTTTGGGTGTGGGAGGAATGTGCTCAGCAGAGTGGTGATCTTTCAATCTAGCCACATCCTCCACCACTGCTTCTCTAGGAACTCTGGCCTGTTCCACCACAATAAGGCTCTCTCTCACTGACTCCTGAAATTTCACAAATGTCATCTTTGACTCTGGAGACCTATCCTTAAACACAATAAAAGCATTAAAGGTTGCTAAGTGGAAGAGGTGAATTGCTAACTTCTTATACCAAACGTAAGACTTACGAATAGGAGTGCAAGGTTCCAACCTCTGATCAACTCTATCTACACCTCCCATGTGCTTATTATAATCTAAAAATGCACACAGGTTTGCGCACTTCAGCAACCTGGCCCCAAACAGTCACGGGGGAAGTACTCTCATCATGGATGGTACTTAGCATGTAGGCATCCCTCTTGTCTGAAAAATTCAAAGCTAGCAGCTCATCATTCCGCAAGGCACAGCACTGTCCCCTCTCAAGTTTTTTACAAACAAGCTCCCTTGGATAGCATTTCCGGTTACAACGAATTGTGCCACAAACAACAGTGTCCACTTTAAACAATTCCTTGAACAACTGCACTCCAGTGTAGAAGTTATCTACATAGAAGTGGTGACCTTTGTTGAACAGTCGTCTACCAAGATCCCACACAATTTTCTCAGTAACTCCAAAAGTGGGAGGACAACCAGGGGGGTCAATACTGGAATCCCTACCAGTGTAGACACGGAAACTATACACATATCCTGTACTACTTTCAGACAGCATATACAATTTAATTCCATATTGTGCCCTTTTGCTAGGAATGTACTTCCTAAAAACCAAACGACCCTTGAAGAGGACCAAAGACTCGTCCACACTTATCTCTTTGCCTGGAACATAGACCTCTGAAAACCGATCTACAAAATGATCAAGGACAGGCCTAATCTTAAAAAGACGGTCAGAATCAGGGTGATCTCGTAGCAAGGCTAATGCATTGTCAACAAAATGCAACATCCTAAGAAGAAGCAAATACCGATTACTACTCATGGTTGCAGGAAATATAGCTGTTGCCATCAAGGGACTAGTAGACCAATAAGAAGCCAGTGACGGCTTCCTTATCAACCCCATCAAAAAAGTCAAACCCAAAAACTTTTTCATCTCTTCCAAATTTGTGGAAATCCACTGGGCAGCTCTAGAGTGTGGCCTAAGTCTAGCAGCGTTGTCCCTCAAATGCTGCTCCGCATACAAATTAGTCTGCTCAACAATCTCTTCCAAAAACACATCATCCATGAATAACTCAAAGAAATTGACAGGCAAAAAGTTCTCTGTATTGGCGCTACACTCCGGGAGACCAGTAAAGGCAGGCAATTCTGGTTGCTCCATGTTTGGGGCAACCCAGAGATCAGGTCTTATAACGGGAAACCTTTCAGCCCCAGGTTGCTGCACTAATGGCACATCAGTGTCCTCCTCTAAAACAGGCCCTTCATCTGCACTGAGTGTGGCTTCCTCATCAGAAGATTCCTCTCCAACAGAAACATCACTGCCAGAATCTCTCACTTCCTCCTCTGCCTCAGATGCAGAGTCCGTCTCATAATCATGATCAGACAATGACTCAAAAAGCATACCAACTACCTGCTGAGCGGTCATCCTCCGGCTAGCCATGATCTTTCCTACGAAAAGTAACTGGACAAATGCACCACCAACAACCAGCACTGTGTAAGATAAGTAATAAAGTGTAGCTTTATCAGTAACAGTTATAAACTCAAAAACTATACTGCTCACTTGCCTGAAAAAGCTTGACTCACCAGCAACTACTCTGCACAGACACAGCAATCACCAATGATATCCCACTAAAAAGAAAGAAAGAAAAGCAAATTAGAAATAAGACAAAACAAATATCATTGTGCACAAATCTAAGGACAATTTCACACACAATCCTGCATTTAGTACACATCCTGCAAACATGTCATTCATGCATGGCAACAATACTCCTTTGGAGTAAATTGTTTTTACTTACCTAAAACATGCAACTATGCAAACCGCAGGTCAACCACCGCCAAAACCGCAAGGAGCCACAGCAAAGAAAGCAAAAGCTTTGAACTAGAACAAAAAGGAGGAAAACATTTATTATCACCAATGCAAATACTTCAACAGTTGACAAACACCCCACCATCAAACATTTAGAAATTGGTGCCTAAGTGGATTCTGCCATAGGGGCAGATGGGCCTACTAAAAAATAGGCCTATCTGCCCCAAGGAGGGCAGAAAATACCTTTAGTAGTGTGTCCCCATGGGGAGCGACCCTTGCCCAATGGGACACCCCCCAAACAAAAAAAACAAAAAAACACACACACACTATCCCTGGTGCCTAAGTGGCTTCTGCCCCCTTTGGGGGCAGATGGGCCTAAACAAATAGGCCAGTCTGCCCCCAAGGGGGGCAGAAATGGCCAACAGGTCAATGCACCCCACAAAGAAAAAAAAAGAAAAAAGAAAACCCCTGGTGTTCTTGTGTCTAGTGGTTTATGCCCCCCTTGGGGCAGATCAGCCGAAAAATAATAGGCCTATCTGTCCCCAAGGGGTGCAGAAATGGCCTTGGTACATGTGCCCCCAAAGGGGGGGGCGACCCTTGCCCAAGGGGCCACTCCCCCATTCACTAACACACTAAGGCATTTTCCTGTTTTTTTTGTGTCATGTCTCTCTAATTATCTGCACAAGAATCTCAAACATATCCATCCATCTCCCCATGCACACTACAAGAGGGGCACACATCCACAATCAGGTCCATCTTTCAAAAGCCGAACTCATATAGTTGCCTCCACATTCACTGACTATACAAGACAATAATTTACATTGGGGTCAATGGCTCTCATTTTGGATGATTTTGTTAGGGTGATGAATGGAAGGATTAGGATATATGCTATCAGAATGGAGTGCACAAATGGGTTGCAAATGTACTTCAATCATAGAATGCAGGTCAGCCTAAGCAGGGCCAGGCCCACAGACATCACTGGGCCAATTGAGCTGGAGCGGCTGGACCTGGCCCTCTCTTCAGTGTTAAGCCCAAACCTTTTGCCTTTTACCCTCTACTTTTTAGTGAATTTGTTTTTGATGGCCTGAGAACTCTGTGAACTTTACCTTTGCTAGCCAATGCTTGCGCTTAGTCCTTAAAACATGGTTGAAAATGGTTTATACCTAACAGGTATATTTAATTTATTGGTAAGCCCCTTGTAGAGTGATGTGCCATACACCAGGACCTGTAAATTAAATGCTACTAGTGGGTCTGCAGCACTTAGTCAGAAGTTGTGCTTCTCCCAGCCAGAGACTGTGGAAGTTGCTTGACCAGAGCTCACAACCCAGATGGCCAACAAACCAATTTCTCACAGGAGTCATTCCAGAAAGAGATTATCTGAACTGGAAAGCAGTGGTGAGTAGGGTGAAGAAATGGGCATGGACACTGACAGTGGAAAGGAATGCCAGGGCATAAGAGATGTGTCCCCGGCTGTAGATTAACTATAATGTTTTAGACAGAAAAGATGCTGAATGACTACCTATGGGACCTACATACTTGGTTTGAATAGACAGGGGGCATACCCTAGCCGCATCAGCTTTTCATTGACAGGGAAATTTAAATTACTTAGATGATCAAAGTATTCAGTGCAACCCATGAGCTATGGACAGAAGTTAGAAATAAAACACTGGATCCAGGCAAATTAGGAAGAGAATTATGATTTCATCTCCTTCCATCAAGAACTTCAACAGCATAAATGGACTCTAGGAGTGGTTGCATGTCTGAATGTTGATTAGAACAGTGATTTTACAGGTGCACACCACTGTACATTCTATTCCATGTCCCCATTATAGTTCCCCTCCAGAGATGTTTGCCTCAGCATCTTGAGTTGTGTACTCACGAAGCTTGGGTTGCCAGGTGGTCATGCTTCCAATCTCACTCACCTTCCTCACACACAGGTTGTTACCTGGTATAAACAGTTTTTTGTGCATTGCCCTTGACATTGTTTTGGTTCCTCGGAAGACTGTAGTAGTTGTGAGTTGATCTGGTAATATGCCCCTGTAGATCAAGCTTCATTTAAGAGCGTGATTCTGTAGTTGTGACACAGGTGGCAGTAGTCGGGATATGTCTGAAATATGCCTGTGTGTTACCATACTTCCCATGGTATAATATATGAGCATCCTCAGGATATGGGCAGTTCCAGGACAATGGACCTTTTAGGTATTATCAAATGCCCAATTACATAAATAGCTGTGTGTTAGACCTGGCATTCTTGGCATAGTCTCCCCTGTCTTTTTAGCCTCTGCTTCCCATGTTTTGACTGTGTGTTGTTTCTGCTGTTTTTGGTACTCTACGCACTTTACCACTGCTCACCAGTGCTAAAGTGCAAGTGCTCCTGTGAAAAAGTATATGTGCAATTGGCTTTTCCATGTAAATCAAATGCTACGAATGGGCCTGCAGGACTGGTTGTGCCACCCACAGGAGTAGCCCTGTAAAAATGGCTCAGACCAGCCACTGTAATGTCTGTGTGTGCAATTTAAACTGGCAATTCTACCTGGCAATTGTACTCACATTTTTGTACATATAAGACACCCCTAAGGTAGGCCCTAGGTAGCCCCATGAGCAGGGCGTAGTGTACGTTAAAGGTGGGACATGTACTGATGTGTTTTACATGTCCTAACAGTGAAATACTGCCAAATTTGTTTTTCACTTTTGCAAGGTCTATCCCTCTCATAGGTTAACATGGCGGCTACCTTCAAATATGAGTAAAGCATAGATTCCCTTTGGGAGCGGATAGACATGTATTTAAAAATACATCTTTTAGTAAAGTTGATTTTAAGATTGTGTGTTAAAAAATTGCACTTTTAGAAAGTGGGCATTGTCTTGCTTAAACCATTCTGTGACTCTGCCTGTTTGTGGATTCACTGTTTGTGTCAGTTTTACAGTTGGGCTGTTTGCACCTCTCTCTGGACAGTGACACAAAGGGAGCTGGGGTGTAGCCTGCATTTCCTGATGAGCCATCTGTGCTAGGAGGGAGGAGAGGAGTGGTCACTCACACCTGAAAGGGCTGTGCCTGCCCTCACACAATGCAGTCTCCAACCCCCTGGTGTGTGTCTGGGGCCTGGCCTGGGCAAGGCAGGATTTCACAGACGAGATACTTTTTTCTTTGAAGTAAGCCTACTTCAAAGGCCAAAATGGGTTTAAGAAGGGCACCCAAAACCACAGACTTTAGATCATTACTGGACATCAAGAGGAACCTCTGCCTTGAGAAGAGCTGAAGAGCTGAGGAGAAGTGCTGCCCTGCCTGTGTCTGTGCTTTGTGGAGCTATCCTGCAGTTGCTGCTTCTGCCTGGTGAAAGGGGACAAAGACTGGACTTTGTTGTGCATTCCTGCTTGTGAAGAAATCTCCAAGGGCTTGTCCTGAGCTTTCCTCCTGTTGTTGAAGTCTCAGGGCCATCAAAGACTTCCCCTACCGGCACCTGGACTTTCTGCTGAGGCTCCTGCCCTGCCAAGTGGTGCCCTATCCAGTTCTTGGGGCCTTGACAGGTGAAGCTGGCAGACCAAGTTTGAAAATTGCACAGACCACCATGCAGGGAAACTTCTGATGCTACCTCCGAGAGCGGCTGAAGAAATGACACGCTGCCGGCCCTGCAGCTGAAATCGACACAGCGCTTGAAGCGCAGCTGGAAGATCGACACATGTGGCTGAAGAAACGAAGTGCTGCATCGCTGACGGAGGCTGGTAACGTCGCAGTCCACTTTTCGAGGTTTTGCTATCACCGTGCGGCAGGATTTTCAACACAAACCTTGCTGAGTGCGGAAAAAACAATGCAACACCTGCCCAGACCCAAATGCTGCCTGGATAGAAGCATCACTCCCCTGCGGGGAGGAAAATGATGCACACCGACCGACCGAAGAAGGAGAAACGACGCACGATCTCGCTCGCGGGTTAGAAATCAACACACCGCTTACCTTTTTCGACGCACACTCTCCCATGCATGATATTTTGATGCTACCCAGGTTTTTTTCAACACTAACAGTGTTTTACCTGTTTACAAAAGGATTTAAGACTCTTTTGCTTTTAAAATTAATATCTTGACTTGTGTATGTTGGATTTTTGTTGTTTTGGTCTTGTTTTGTTTAGATAAATATTTGTTATTTTTCTAAACCTGCGTTGTGTCATTTTGTAGTGTTTTTATTAAGTTACTGTGTGTGTTGGTAGAAATACTTTACACCTAGAACCCTGTCTGCTTGTGCCAAGCTACCAATGGGGTGAGTGGGGGTTAGCTCAAAGTGATTCTCCTTTGAGGGTCCTTGCTTGGACAGGGGGTAACCTGACTGCCAACCAAAGACCCCATTTCTAACAATCCTGCACTACAATCCTGACATCAGCGATGAAGCATTACCTGGGGACGACGCCCGGTACGTAGAGTGCCAAGACGATCCTCGGTCGAAACCTGGCTGGGCCTACACTGAGGTGAGTGGGCTCCCGGGTGCGGCCTGCTGCAGTGCCGTGAGCAGAAACTGAGTCGCAGCCTTCCCCCAGCCGGGATGAGATGCAGCAGAGCAACGTTACCTGTTTGAGTGAGCCAGGCTGTGGCCCGGCCTGAGTGCTGTGCTGCCTGGGCCTGATGACGGAATTGGACGGGCATGCGTGGCGGCACCCCGGGCCGCCAGCGAAGGTGCAGCGGTGGAGCAAGGAGGAAGCAAGAAGCCGGCTTACGAGAGAGTTCGGATAGCAGTGAGAGGCAGAGGTGAAGAGTCCACAAACCGGAGAAATCTTTGGAACCGAGAAGTGCTTCAGCCCTGCTGGTGAGGAGAGGTGAGAAGAAGAGATGGCTGGAACGCTGTATGGTGCAGCTTACATTCCGTCCATCCCTTGGACGGAGAGGCGGATGTGGGGAGATGCTAATCAGCAGCCCCGGTGGTGGTGCAGACGGTGGATGAGATTGGTGGGAAACGAGCTGTGTCCTCGCAGAGTCCCTCCCCATGAATTGTGCTGGGCCCTGAACACAGTATGATAAAGGCCTCTGGGAACAACTTGTGCAACATAAACTAACTGTGTGGGCAGCAAAAGAAGCCTCAAAACCATGTTGCCAGCTGGGGATTCAACAGAAAACAGTGAAACCCATGGGTAGGTCCGCTGGTGGGAGGCAAGTGAGGACATGATGCAACAGATCTCCACGGCTGCCTGACCGGTGCGCTAAGTGGAGGTGACACTTCAACTGTGAGAATTGGGTGAACAAGACAGCTGAAGCTACCTGGTGACTTATGAGTATTATTAGAAAGGCCTGACAAGCTATATTGTGTGGATCCTAATCGTGGGGAACAGTCACTGGTATGACTGGGAGACATGGGCAAAGACAAAGGAGGATGACAGTCCCAGGTCAATAAGATTGTTAAATATGCACAGGTCACCCATGGCAAAGACAGGATGGGCACGAACACCCTGGAAGACACTCGGGCACCGCGGAGAGCTGCAACCCTCAAGAACCATCCATGTCTGATATCCTGAATGAAATCAAGTGCACACGCACTGCACACCAAAATCGACACAGTGGTGATGGATGTTACACTACTGTGGGCAGACATAAGTAAAGTGGCGGACAGAGTGACAGAAGCAGAAGACACCATTGAAGTGCTTAACCAGGAGGTGGATGCCCTGAAAGATACTGTCTCCTCTCTTCAGAAGCTAGCAGTGCGATTGGAGGAACAGGCGAAGGACGGGGAGGGTGAATCCCGCTAGAACAATTTACATTTTGTGGGTTTCCCAGAGGAGGTGGAAGGGCGCAACGTGGAAGAATTCCTGGGCACTGGCTGGTAATAAAAGGCCCCCTGCAGGACTGTTCCCCCTTTTTCAATGTTGAATGCGCCCACAGGGCCTTGATGCCTTCCCCTCGCCCGAGGGCGCCACCGTTAGCTAATATTGCCTGGTTCTTCCACTACAGAGACTGTGACATGATCCTACGATATGTGCGGAATAATGGACAGTCACTCTATGACAACACCAAATATTGGTGTTCCAGGACTACACCAAGAAGGTGCAGAACCTCAGGAAATCTTTTATGGATGTCAAAAAAAAGATGTGAGATTTAAATTTACGCTATAGTTTGGTGTTCCCGGCAAAACTTAAAGTAATTCATAACAATAAGGTACATTTTTTTACGGACCCAGAAATGGGTAGACATGGTGTCTCTGCGAGTAGGACCCCGTCGGATCCCCGGGACAGACAGACAGGGAGCTCACAAGAGCCCGTGATCAATGAGGTGCAACTAGAAACCATCGCAAAGTGGAGCCACATCCCTGGCTTCAACGGACAGAGTTACTGTGCAACCGGATGGCACTCTGGCCGCAGAAGGAGACAAATTGTATGGGAAAGTGCACTTGAAGAACGGAAAAGACATACTGACTCAGATATGGATGCGACAGGGGATGGCCAGCCCTGACACTGCTGAACGAATGAACTACCTGCTGCGAGGTGGTCCTGCGGGGAAGGGGGAAACTGCACTAAGTTCATGGGTGACTGAGAGAAATGCAACTTCTAAGAATGATTGCTGTTGGCTAAACTTATTTTAGCCCCACACAATGATTTATATATTGCTAAGAAATGGGAGATGTCCTATGCTAATGTGCGGGCTGGTTGGCTCTATACCCCCACAGGGATACATGCGAAGTACTGACCACTGGAGGCCTGCCTCGTGGTTAGGCTTGGTGATGACCTCTGATGAAACGTACTGCTATACATAATTGGTCAATAAGTTACTAATCTGTTTCTATTGCTTAATTGGGACATGAGGCGGGGCCCGATGGCCTCTAACTCATTCTGATTCACATGGCATGGGGCTGGGTCACTACCTATGGGAGGGGGCGAGTTGGGGAATGTTCGTTTCTTGGTTCTTCATCAGTGGGTTCTACTGCTGGTGATGATTATTGGAAAAGTATACCTCTTGTTTCTGATGTACAGAATAGTTGTCTATGAAGGAAGCCCTAGGTTGCACTAATGGCAGGCGCATACACATTAATATCAAGGAATGTATGACGTTTGAAACAGCTATCTAAGTGCTGCCAGATACATGCCTACCTCCGAAGCTATTGTGTCTCAATAGCAATGTTACAGGAGACGCATACTTGGGGAGCTGTATCCCTAGTCTACGAAAACGATGGAGGAGCCAGTTATAAGTGATTCCCTAGCCTGGCTTGGCAAGGTGGGTACTGATTTGGATAGCCTCCAGGGTCCCATTCCAACATGTAAGTCATGTACTAGATCCAGATGGAAGATATGTGGTATTGTTTGGGACCCTGAACGGCCCAGAAATATGCTTAAAAAACGTATATGCCCCAAATGTAGATGGTGGCACCTACTTTGGCAGGGTAATAAAGGCTGTCTGCCCATATCTAACAGCAGAGATTATATTAGCAGGCGACTGCAACTGTGTCCTGGATGGTACACTGGACCGGGACACTCCGCGATAGCGCACAAAACCCCACCTAACTGGACAGCTGTTAGATACTATGCGAGATCTGCAATTGCAGGATCTCTGGCACCATAGGAAACCTACTACCAGGGAGTTCTCCTGCTATAACCTGGTGGAAAACACTTACAGTAGACTGGACTATTGCTCAGTGTCTGAGACACTATGCCCTATAGGAACAAGCTATTGCATATTTAGTGCGCTACACATCGGATCATTCCCCCCTCCTAGTACGTTTGAATAAAGGTTATAAATGACCCGCGGTTTCGACGTGGTGGCTGTGGCCTGAGGCATTAATGGATGCCCCATTTGGTAAGGCAGTCCAGGACAGACTGGTGAAGCAACCTGGGGAACATCCACGACTAGGTTATGTGACTGGGAAGCAATGAAGGTTGTGATCAGGGGTCTTTGCATGCAGACTACTTATGGTGTTAGGCATCAGCTCAAAAAAAGATGTACTCGACCATGAGGCCATGCTCTGTGACTTGGAGAAATGCCTTCTGACACAGCCACAGAGAATGGAAGAATGGCAGCAGGCTAGACGGGTGTTACTGGAGGGCTGGCGATGTCTGGAATGGTGTGTCTATAAGGCATAAGGAAACAAGATTGTACGAGAAGGAAGAAAGTCATAGGAAACAGCGCTCACAGTGAATCACCAAATCAGAATTAATACATTCTTAAATGCACGGTGCTCCTGGCAGGAGGATCTTCCTCCCTCCTCCAATGTTTCTGAAAGAAACTAAACAGCGACAAACAAATGTCAGGGCACTCATGAATAAAAGTTCAGTCCTCCATATGGTTCAGGTCTTAGTATTTTGTTCAAAATCATCAAATATAAGTTGGACCAGGATAGTAGGCAAAGGTTCAATTTAATCTTGAAATGCAATATCCATTAGGGCAACAATAACCGTCCTTGGAAAACAATATCCATAATGCAACAACAGCCAACACGTGTTTCGTCCTATGAGACAAATATTCTCAAAGACTTCATCAGGGCTGTAAGAAATATAAATAGTAACCATGATTATAATAGAACCCGTCCCACTGAACATCTAATACTATTGCCCCCGTGACTTTGGTGAAGAAAAACGTATCTCAATATGTGACTTTGCGTGATATGATAAATAGTTGAAGCATTGGATTACACAGAAGGCCACCATTATACAAGCTAATAGTCCATAACACAAAACAAAATAACCTAAAAGATATCATGTGGTAGAGATTAACAAGGAGGGTATCATCTTTTATTTAGTAAAAGAAGAAAAATAAGAAAAATCAATAACATTAAGATAGTCATGACACCCACGTGCATGTCCTCACATGAGATATATGAAAAAAGATAAAGTGCGTCCCAAGTAATCAAAAAAGAGAGATGAAAGAAATCATAGCGCTGACAGCTCCTCCGAGTGCCAAAAGTAATGCTGTGCTGTAAGGAATAACCTTAAATTCCCAAGGCATACCTTCCATAATAGTTGAAGGGACTTCAGAGCAAAATAAGCTTAATAAGCTCTCCTGGAATCCCCATCACAATCGAACTATATCTAGGTATCTAAAAAAATGATATCCCAAACTAAGCCCTACTTAGTACCAAATCTAACATGCGAATGTCCACATTACAGAGAATAAGCTCTAATATATGAGCCTTGAGCATGGGGGCCGTGCACATGGCTTCCTTCAGGGAGTCAAAGGCTTTCTGACAAGCCTCTGTCCAATTCACCAACCTAGGTTGCATTTTGGATGTGAGTTCTGTCAAGGGTGTCACCATGGTTCCATAGCCCTTGACAAATCTGCGGTAATATCCTGTATGGCCTAAGAAGGCTCTCGCCTCTGTTTGGGTTCTAGGTGGTTGCCAGGCCTGGATAGTTTCAATCTTGGCCTGGAGTGGCTGCGCCTTGCCACCACCTACTAGGTGTCCCAAGTACACCACAGAACCCTGCCCAATCAGGCACTTACTGGCCTTGATGGTCAGGCCTGCCTTTGCAGGGCCTGAAGCACCTCCTTGAGATGGAGCAGGTGTTCCTCCTAGCTGTCACTGTAGACGGCAATGTCGTCCAGGTAGGCTGCGCAGAAGGCACCCTTGCCAGCTAGGACCCCGTTAAACAACCGTTGGAAGGTAGCGGGGGCATTTTTCAACCCAAAAGGTATCACCTGGAATTGGTAATGGCCCTCAGGTGTGGAAAATGTTGATCTCTCTTTAGCCCCCTCAGTCAAGGCGATCTGCCAGTACCCTGATGTGAGATCAAAAGTACTGTGGAATTTGGCAGCGCCTAGTCTGTCTACGAGCTCAACAGCTCGGGGGATGGGGTGAGAGTCAGTCCGTGTGACTGAATTGAGACCCCGGTAGTCCACGCAGAACCGAAGTTCTGGCTTGGAACCGGGGGCAGTAGTCTTCGGTACCAGCACCACAGGGCTGGCCCAGGGACTACTAGACTTCTCAATAACCCCAAGAGCAAACATCTTGGAGACTTCCTCTTTGATGGTGGCATTCACCCTATCTGACATCCTGTAAATTTTGCTCTTTACAGGGGGACTGTCTCCTGTGTCAATGTCATGGACACACAAGTGTATGAGTCCAGGGGTGAGAGAAAACAGGGAGGAGTACTGTTCCAGTAACTGGTAGCAGCCCCCTGTCTGGTCTAGGGTCAGGGAGTCAGAGAGAAAGACACCCTCCACTGACCCATCACCTTCCTTGGCAGCGAGGAGGTCGGGGAGAGGTTCACTCTCCTCCATACCCTCATCTGTCACCAGAAGCATGTTGACTTCAGACCTCTCAAAGTGAGGCTTCAGTCGGTTGACGTGGAGCACCCTTGGGGGGCTCCTAGGGGATTGGAGGTCCACTAGGTAAGTGGCCTCCCCTTTCCGCTCCTTCACTTCAAATGGGCCAGACCAGCGGTCCTGGAGAGCTCTAGGCTCTACTGGCTCCATTACTCACACTTTGGCCCTCATTATGATCATGGTGGTCCATTCTGCTCCTCCGCTGGTAGCAGTAGAAACCACCAACAGGGGAGCGGGCCGGACCACCAAATAATAAACCAAATGAAAGTCAGGCATCCCGTGAACCACCCACCGCCAGCAGAGGAGTGCCACCGACGACGGCAGAGTCTGCCCACAGTCCGTCTAAAAGGCCCAACCCGCCCATCAAATTATGAACCACCATTCTGCCGCCAGTTCCGGGGCGGGAACCACCGCCACACAAAGCCAGGCGAAAATGAACCAAATATAAGGAAACACTCACCGGAGTCCCGCAGAACTTGCCACGGCAGACATGGATAGAGAGCTGCAGATGATGCCAGCTCTGCTCCTTGCCATACACCTCCACAACTGAGACCACTGACGAAGAAGACGACGGTAAGTACCACAACCTTCTGAACAAGGGAAGAAAGGGCACAGTCATATACCCACCCACTCCACCCACCCTGCAACGCCCCCCCAAACCTTCACAGCAGCACAACCCATAGCCCCCACAGCAAGAGGTACTTACCCGGCTAATTCAACATGACCATAGTACATACAAATGCCCCACACCCATAAGAAATGAAACAAAAAACCAGGGTTCAACTGCGTTCAGGCCAAACACAGGCCACACAGAAACTTTAATATGAAGCTCACTAAGCCAAACAGTCTAAACAGGGCCAATGGCCAGTCCATATGGTAACAATTGCCATGGGCCACAACGGGCCCAACCTGACTCCCACAAGTGCATGGTACTCTACGTCATGGGCCACCATATGGGCATCCAGGCACCTCACGGAAGGGGGGTGGTGGGGATGGGAATTTTCGACAGGGGTGGGCCTTTGACTTTTGTTTGGAAGGTGGAGGGCGGTGGGCTTGTCCTCTGAAGGGGTGGGGGCTGTTTGGATCGGGTGGAGCTAGATGGCTTAGGCTCAGTCCGGGCCCTTTTCTTATCTGGCGAAGGGGCACGGGAATGTGAAGGGCAGACAGGGGTGGACTGTGATGTGGATGGAGGGGAAAGGGCTGTTCCAGTAACTGGTAGCAGCCCCCTGTCTGGTCTAGGGTCAGGGAGTCAGAGAGAAAGACACCCTCCACTGACCCATCACCTTCCTTGGCAGCGAGGAGGTCGGGGAGAGGTTCACTCTCCTCCATACCCTCATCTGTCACCAGAAGCATGTTGACTTCAGACCTCTCAAAGTGAGGCTTCAGTCGGTTGACGTGGAGCACCCTTGGGGGGCTCCTAGGGGATTGGAGGTCCACTAGGTAAGTGGCCTCCCCTTTCCGCTCCTTCACTTCAAATGGGCCAGACCAGCGGTCCTGGAGAGCTCTAGGCTCTACTGGCTCCATTACTCACACTTTGGCCCTCATTATGATCATGGTGGTCCATTCTGCTCCTCCGCTGGTAGCAGTAGAAACCACCAACAGGGGAGCGGGCCGGACCACCAAATAATAAACCAAATGAAAGTCAGGCATCCCGTGAACCACCCACCGCCAGCAGAGGAGTGCCACCGACGACGGCAGAGTCTGCCCACAGTCCGTCTAAAAGGCCCAACCCGCCCATCAAATTATGAACCACCATTCTGCCGCCAGTTCCGGGGCGGGAACCACCGCCACACAAAGCCAGGCGAAAATGAACCAAATATAAGGAAACACTCACCGGAGTCCCGCAGAACTTGCCACGGCAGACATGGATAGAGAGCTGCAGATGATGCCAGCTCTGCTCCTTGCCATACACCTCCACAACTGAGACCACTGACGAAGAAGACGACGGTAAGTACCACAACCTTCTGAACAAGGGAAGAAAGGGCACAGTCATATACCCACCCACTCCACCCACCCTGCAACGCCCCCCCAAACCTTCACAGCAGCACAACCCATAGCCCCCACAGCAAGAGGTACTTACCCGGCTAATTCAACATGACCATAGTACATACAAATGCCCCACACCCATAAGAAATGAAACAAAAAACCAGGGTTCAACTGCGTTCAGGCCAAACACAGGCCACACAGAAACTTTAATATGAAGCTCACTAAGCCAAACAGTCTAAACAGGGCCAATGGCCAGTCCATATGGTAACAATTGCCATGGGCCACAACGGGCCCAACCTGACTCCCACAAGTGCATGGTACTCTACGTCATGGGCCACCATATGGGCATCCAGGCACCTCACGGAAGGGGGGTGGTGGGGATGGGAATTTTCGACAGGGGTGGGCCTTTGACTTTTGTTTGGAAGGTGGAGGGCGGTGGGCTTGTCCTCTGAAGGGGTGGGGGCTGTTTGGATCGGGTGGAGCTAGATGGCTTAGGCTCAGTCCGGGCCCTTTTCTTATCTGGCGAAGGGGCACGGGAATGTGAAGGGCAGACAGGGGTGGACTGTGATGTGGATGGAGGGGAAAGGGCAAGGAGGTGAGCACGTTTGGGGACAAGAAGGGGTGGGCCAGTGGGTTGGAAGAGGTCACCACGGGAGAGGAAAAGTTTATTTGGAGCAATTGGGGTGGACGTGGATGAGGGTGTGGGAGTGGAGGCAGAGGGTGTGGATGTATGTGGTGTAGGGGTGCGTGTAGTGGGTGCAGGTGACTGCTCAGTATGCTGTGGTGTGGTGGATGTCTGATGGGTGGGTGTCTTGGTGCATTTTTGTGGGTTTTGGGAGGAGGGGGTGGACACAGTGGGAGAAGACAGACAGCTAGTGTGGATGTATGTTGTGTGGGTGTCTGCAAGTCTGGTGAGTGTGCTGCATGTGTCAACTACAGTAGTGGTGGTGAGTGCAGGTGTGGTGTATGGGGTGCATGTATGGCTGTCTGCTATTCTGGTGAGTGCAGGAAGATGAGCAGCAACAGTGAGTGAAGGGCAGTGCATGAGGGTGTGGATGTAGAGGGGATAGACAGGGAGGCGGAAGAGGTGGGCACAATGGGGGATGTGGACGTTGTTGTGTGTGCAGGTGTCTGTTGGCTGTGTGAATGCTTGTGGTGGGAGGTGTGGTGCTTGTGTTTTGAAGTGTGTTTCTTGTGTGTTGATGTGCTTGACTGGGTGTCTGAATGTGAGCCTTGGACGGGTGAAGGGAGTGGGGTGCTGGAAGGGGTAGAGGAGGTTGGAGGGAGGACGGAATGGCCAGGAAAACTGGCTGCCGTCCGAGAGGAGGCCAGAGCCTGAAAAGATCTCTGTAGGGCAGACACAGTACCGTGAATGCCATCCAGATAGGCATTAGTCTGCTGCACCTCTGATGCTAGCCCCTGGATGGCATTGACGATGGTTGTCTGCCCTACAGAGATGGTTCTCAGGAGGTCAATAGCCTCCTCTGGGAGGGCAGCAGGGCTGACTGGGGCAGGGGAGGAGGTGCATGGGGCAAAGGAGACGCCCACCTTTCTGGGTGGGCGGGCACGGGCAACTCGGTCAGGAGTAGAAGGGAGGACGGTGATGGAATGGGGGTGGCGGAAGATGTCACGGTAGTGGTGTGTGCACTAGGGTCCGCCACCGCCAGGGAGCCCCCATCGGAGGAGGTCTCAAAATCACTACCTCCTGTGGTAGAAACCTCCCCCGTGGAACTCCCCTCGCCCTCCCACCCACTGGTCCCCTGGGCGTCGGTTGTCTCTGCCTCAGAGGATCCGTGTGCCGCTGCCTCCCCACTTGCCGGTGCCTCAACTCCCTCGCCTGATGCTGATGCTGTACCAAACCAACACAGGAGAACAGGGATGGGGAGACAAAACAGGAGAGACACTTGTAAATAGCTGAATGCAGGTACATAATGGCCAGACTTACACCCACCTAGAAGACACACCCAACAGGCAGCACCGTTCACTATGCCCATGGCCGTACCCCTGACTACTGACCAGAATACTGCTCTGCACCCATCCAATAAAGGGGTGCATAAATGGGGAAAAAGGGCGCTCAAGGACAACAAAGGCCACAAGATAGCTATAAGGTGCCCACAAAAGGGACCACACCCATCCCTCAAGTTGTTTACCAAGTAAACAAGAAACAATATATACCTACGTGAGGCACTCAAATGATTTACAATGAAAGCATATATATACACACAAAATAATGTAATGAATTAATCCAACAGTCAAAATTAAGCATTACAATCAGTCCAGAGATATGCGGTCAAGTTTTTCATGGTTTTATTGCAGGAAAAATTATCCTGAAGTTGGAATCCCATCACATCCAATCATTGAAGTTTCACTGAATAATTTGAAACACAACCAAGCCAACACGCGTTTCATCACGGGAAAATGATCCCAATGACTTCTTCAGGGCTGAAAATTACACAAACACAACACTTAAGTGGAGAAACAAAATACTCTGGTATTGGAATGGGTGGTAAACACCCATACTTGGTGAGTATTAACAGCAAGAAGAAAACCCAAGATTGAAAGAACAGTGACAGCCCAAAATGTACCTGAACGCCAATAAAATAAACACCAAGAAAAAAGCTCCAAACGTGAGCTGCACCAAATAAAAACATAGTAAACAAAAGGATGCCTCATAAAGGAGCATTATCATATAACAGAGGGCCACTAAAGCCGAATACACACCGTGCTTAGAAATTTGTGGTCCTAATTACTGAGAATAGGTTAGATCAACTAGAATACCCCAAAAGAGTTAAAAGTGTGAAGTACTAGTAAAACATGTCAAAAAATTATATAAATGAGACAGCCATGCAGGATACCAAGTGGTGAAATGATAGCGTAATCCCACCAAAAGTAAAGTGTCCACACCAGTCAAAGTTACTTCAACTGTAAGACATTCGTGGTGCAACAATCTTCCATGTATATCAGTAATAAAAAACCGCCACGGCCTGGGTCTAGCTAAATGGTATACATGCATATATCAGTAATAACATCACCCCTGCTCCAAATTAGTTGGCTACTAAAAAACACACCACACCTTCACCGCAGGTAATTAATGAATCAATAATACCTTATTAGGATTCCTCGTAAAAATGACCAGATATGCGTACTAAAATCTCGACGTACTTAAATGTGCCGCAAAACTTTATCTTAGACGTGCTGTGAAGGAAATACTCCCAAACAGTTCACTTTAAACAGAAGAGTTTCAAATATTGTGGTCATCGGCAACTGTATAACTTCAAAGCCGTTATTTACATAAACAATCCTGACTTACCCTTATTAGAGAAACCCCTATGCCAGCGTCCCGGCTTCAAACGCCATTGTGACCGCGAGTATGCTAGTCGCGGTCACTAGACCCGGAAGTCCCTATGTGCATCGGCAACAGCACAGAAACAAAGAAGGGACTACCGTCATAGACATAGAGATAGGAGCGATCACCTCAAGTATAACCGTGGCTCATGTAGCCATGTTACATCTGCTATACACATGAAAATTTTAACATATCGATACATCAAACTCATAACCTAGCAAATCGGTCATCTCAAAGGCCCAATAATGACGATAGATCCCCTCAGAAAACAGGGGGAAAAAGGAAAAAAAACAAAAAACAAAACCATGATGTAAGCAAATTGGAAGAGCAGAAAAGGAAAAAAAGGAATAATAAGTCAGATCAAAGATAAATAGATAGATATAAATTAAATAAATAGCTGAATAAATTAAACAAAGGTTTTATTAGAAAATAGATTGAAGCGCAAGAGCTCAGAAATAAAGTTCCCAATACGCATCAGTGTACCATAGATCTACATCTATGTAAGAGAATTTTGGTTGTCACCTCTGCAGTCCTATGTGAGGCTTCCCCAAAGTACTGACCTACCTGCCATCAAGTCAGAATTCTATGCCTTTGCCAACATACCCCATGTCATAGGTGCCATAGATGGCACCCACATAGCTATCTTCCCCCCAAGAGTGAGTGAAAAGGTGTATAGAAACAGAATTTTTTTTCACTCCATGAACATCCAATTGGAATGTACTGCAGACCAGTGTGCCACAGAAGATGGAAAAACTACAAGAGGACAGAGGGTGGATCATAGGTAAGTGTGCCTGTCAGTAACTGACACATTGCAGATAACCAGCCTGTCTGACTAAGGGTCAGGCCAATGAGGAGTCTGTATTGCACCATTTTCTAGGTGATTCTGGCTATCCAAACTTGCGTTGGCTCCTGGCACCAGTGAGGAATCCCAGGACGGATGCAGAGAGAAATTACAAGGAGGCCCATGTACGTACTAGGAGGGTAATAGAATGAACTATAGGTCTCCTGAAGGCTAGATTCCGGTGTCTACATATCTCTGGGGGTTCCCTGGCCTATGGGCCTGATAACGTGTGTAGAATAGTGGTGGCCTGCTGCACAACGTAGCAGTGAGACATTATATCCCCCTCTCGGAGGTGGTGGGTGCTATAGGTCCTGATCAGCTACCTCAGAGAGGTGAGGAGAGTGATGGTGATGATGAGGAAGGCGAAGATGTCAATTCCAGGAACCAACTGATACAACTCTACTTCCAGTATCTGTGTGGGACTTGGGCCTGTCATTGGGGTTAGTGACTAATACTGTCAGTGTGGTCTGTCATATAGGGGGGGTTGGTAATGATAGGTGAAACATGGCTTACTTCTTCATGGTACTGACTGAAAATATACGCATTTCCTTCTTGCCACCATTTGGTCACACAGGACCCCCATCATGCACAGATTCGACAATAAGGTTGTTCTCTGCTAGTGGCATCCATACTCCACTTTGTTCACAATTTAACACAGGGAACAGTGTTACAGGTGTGAAAAGTGTTTTATTGGTTGAAGTGAGTGAATTGTGCAATTTACAGTGATGGGAAGTCCTAAGGGTGGGGGGTCCTCAAGACCAACATGGTGGCAGCCTTGTTGGTAGTATTGATGGGTCCATCTAGTCTAACAGTACTTCATGTTGACTCTTAGCAATGTGTGGTTGGTGATTGGTTGGGATGGTTGCTTTGCATTTGTTGCAGAGTTAATTGTTGGAGGGGGCCTTGTTCTTAGCTGGGGTTCCGGTGTCATATCTTGGCCTGAGGGTCCGTTTGGGCGCCTGCTGTTGAGCTTCATGGGATGACATTTTAGACCCTTGTGCTTCCTGTGAGGGTAGTTCCTGGGATTTTTCTGCTGCTGGGGTCATCTGATGCTGGTTGTCCTGTGCCCTTGTGGGGACCTCTTGTCCGGTGGGTGTCAGACTGGTTTTTGACTAGCTGCAGCATTGCTCCTGCTATGGTTGCCATTGTCCTCTTTCCACTGCTCCATGGCTTGTTGGTGGTGTTCCTGCTGCATCCTCTGAATGTGCTCCAGGGTGGACACAATCTACGCAAACCTGTCATGGGTATGTTGGTAGGCCCCCAATACCTCTGATATCACGTCCTGGGCTGCTGCATCCATCCTGTGGCCTCCACCCTAGCTCACTGCGACCCTTGCACTTGCCTTAGTCCCCTGTGCCTGTGTTCCCTGCACAGGTGTGGCAGTACCACTTGTACTGGGACCCTCGCCTTCCTGCATGTTAGGAGTGGGAGACTGTGGCCTCTATACCTGTGTTCCACCAGTCTGTGCCCTGGGTACACTGGTGTGGGGAAGCCTGCCCTGGGCTGCTGGTCTTGACTGGGTGGTAGGGGTGACAGTGGTTTCCTGTGTGGGGCTGTGCATGGTGAGAGTCCAGGACTGTGTGAGGGGCCTGCCTGCTCATCAGTGTCCAGGGATCCCTCACCAGTTTCCTGTGAAGTGTCTCTGTCTCCCTGGGGGGCACTGGCACTCCTTGTCCCCTCCGTTAGGGTTGCATGGGTGGTGGTGCCTGTTGGGGGACATAGACATGTTTGTTACATCTTCATGAACATTTGAGGTGAACAGGACTGGGCTATTTTGTGCTGGTGTTACTTTTTGTGGCCTTCCAGGGTACCTTTGTGAGGTTGACATTGCATTTTGTGCCAGTGTGGGGTTGCATTGTGGTGGGGGGGTCGTTCCATTGTGGGTACGTGCAGGGGTGGGTGACTGTGCACAGTGGGAGGGATGTGGGCCTGTTAGTGGGTTTGTGGTCATGCAGGGGGGTGAATGTAGTGGCTGATGCCTGGGTGGGGTGTAGGTATAGGTGGGTGTGGGTGGGGTGGGGTGGTGCATGCATTACAGGTGTGGTGGATATGGGGTAATTGTAGATCACTTACCTGAGTCCATCCCTCCAGTGAGTCCAGTGAGTCCCTCTGGGTGCAGGATGACCAGTACCTTTTCCTCCCAGTCACTGTAGTTGGTGGTGTTGGTGGCGGTCCTCCCCCAGTCTTCTACACTGCGATGTGGTGCCTTGATGCCATGCCCCGGACCTTCCCCCGTGGGTCGTTCCATCTCTTCCGGATGTAGTCCGTGGTGCGTGGGTGGTGTTCCACTGTATTGACCCTGCTCACAATGGTCTGCCACAGCTCCATTTTACTTGCGATGGGTGTGTGCTGCACCTCAGCCCCGAATATTTGTGGCTCCACCTTCAAGATCTCGTCCACCATGTTCCTTAACTCCCTTTCGGTGAAGCGTGGATGTTTGGGGGGGACATGGTGAGTGTGGGGAATGGTGTCGGGGCTGGGAACGAGGTAAGGGTGCTCTTCTGTGGGTCGGTGTGCGTGTCCTGTATGCTGGCGTTCGCTGTCTGCCTCTGGTGCTCTCCGTCTTCTTGTCCTGCTTTCATTGCAAAGGATTGTGAGGTGTGTCTGGGGGTGTTTTATGGGGTTCTGGATGTCTGTCAGGTATGTGGGCCATACGCCTATCCAATGTGTGCACTTTTTGCTGCTGAGTCCACTTGCCGCCCGTGGCGGTCGCAGCTGCCAATGGTCCTCTGGCCTCCACTGTCCACCGAGGTGATTTGTCCATCATTATTTGGAGGGCGGGATGTGGCTGTGCTTGGCGGTGGCGGGGTGGGGAGGTCCGAGATTCCCGCCAAACGAGTCATGGTGGGGAGTGGTGGTCTGGTGAGTTTTGGCAGGGTTGGGATTTTCGTTCATTATATGGTGGGTTTCCATTCACTACCAATGGCAGGATTCTGTTCACCGCTGCCATGGCGGTCGGCGGTCTTTCCCGCCATGTTCATAATGACCGCCTTTGTCTCCAGGTTCAAACTCTACCCGAGTGGCCTTCTGGTCATAGCAGCATTTCATTACCTCTTGACTGGCCTCAAGGTTACTTTTGGCTGTTTTCAAGAAAAGGTGCATCTGGTTGCAGAGGGCCAGCATGTAGCTGACCACATCCTGAGGAGGTGCCTTTGGAGCTTTCTCCAACCCCTCCTTGACAACGCTTAAGGGTCCCCTGACAGGGGAACCATAGAGAAGCTCAAAGGGACTGAGCCCTACCCCCTTCTGGGTCACCTCTCTGTAAGCAAAGAGAAGGCATGGTAAGAGGACGTTGAATCTCTCCACAAGACAATTAGATTGGGGGTGATAAGGTGTGGTGAACTTGTAGGTTAGACCACACACGTCCCACATAGACTTCATGTATGCAGACATGAAGTTAGTGCCTCTCTCAGACACATCAGAGTTCTGGTCACCACCGGTGCAGTTACAGTTCTCAAAGGGATTGCCTCTGGGTAACGGGTGGCATGGTCCACCAAAAACAGGGTGAACCTGTTGCCTAGGGCAGTTTTGGGGTCTAACGGACCAATAATGTTAATGCCCACCCTTTCAAAAGGGGTGCCAATGACAGGAAGTGGAATCAGGGGAGCCTTAACCCTTTTTCCTGTTTTACCACTGGCCTGGCAGGTAGGACAGGACCTACAAAACATATCTGAGTTTGTCCTCATTTGGGGCCAATAGAAGTGGGTGACAAGCCTGGCAAAGGTCTTGTTTTGTCCCAAATGTCCTGCCAGGAGAATGTCGTGAGCCAGTCCCAGTAGGAAGGTTCGGTAACACTGGGGGACCACAAGCGCATGCGCTGCCCCAATGGCTGGAACCTTAGGCTCACTGTAGAGGAGATCATTCTCCCAATATATGTGGTGATCGCCAGAGGCTTCCCCTGCTGCCTGGGCTTAGGCTTGTTTCCTCATGCCATCTAGAGTGGAACATTCTTTCTGCACCTTACAGGATTCCTCCCTGGTGGGCCCACCCTCAACTTGCCAGCCAGCAAGCTCAGGTAGATCACCTAGGACGGCAATGTCTTCCCCAGTTGGCTCGCAGGCCTCCTCCTCAGGAACCCCGTCAACCACTGTGGGAACTTCTGGGACCGATTTCCCTGCCCCTTGCCCCTCCTCTTGGCAGTTGTCTGGGCCATTGTTCCCGGCTCCAGGTGCCCATGACTTCCCTCCTGGTTAGCCATGGACTGTGTGGTCATGCACACCCAATCAGGCAATCCTAACATTTCCAAGTGAGACCTTAGCTCTACCTCCTTCCAGGTAGTGTGCTCAAGGTCGTTGCCTAACAGACAATCTACAGGCATGGCAGGACTCACAGCTACTTTTAGAGTACCCAAGACCCCCCCACTCAAAGGGAACCAGAGCTACCGGTAGGTGGCTCTCACGATTGTCAGCACTATAACTTGGTGGAATGTATTTGGGAGGACCTGCTCTGCTGACACCAGCTGACCCTTGACAGTAGTCATGCTGGCTCCAGTGTCCCGCAGAGCCTGCACCCTTTGCCCATTGATGGTGACCCACTGCCTATACTTGAAAGTATTGGCAGGCATGTGGGTTTTTTGTACCATCTCTGCATCCCCCAGGGACACTAGGGTTACCTCTGTCTGCTCCCCACAACTGTGTGGGACCATCTCCTCCCCGAGCGCTATGCTAGCCAACCCAGGTATCTGCCCTACTTTGAGGGGCTGTGCCCTCTTGGGACACTTGGAGTCGCCCTCAGAGTGCCCATACTTATCGCACTCTGCACATTGGGGTACAAACCTCCCTGTCCTATGGTCAGTAAAACCTCTCCTTTTGGAATCAGACTATTTTGGGGGCCTTTTGAGAACTCCTTCTTTTTAAGTTTTTCTCCCCCTTCCTTCTTCTGATGGGAACCCTGATCACATTTGTGGGTGTCCCCCCCAGATACCTTTCTGGGCATTCTGGTGCCAGTCTAGAGGTCCGCCGCCTCAGCAAGCTTCGTGGGATCAGTCAGCTTACTGTCTACTAGGAGCTGGTGCAAATCTGTAAAACAAATACTGAGCATATGCTCTCTCAGAATCAAATTGTACAATCTTGTGTAATCATCTACTTTGCAGCCCGCACCCATCCATTCAGTGTCTTACTGGAAAACTCAAAGATATCTACCCATGGTTGTGTGGACTGTTTGGTATTTTTCAGGGGCAGCCCAAACATGGCAAGTAAAATGACTTTCAGAAGTGGATATGTGTTTTGATCCTATGGGTCCAATGTGAGAAGTGTGTCTCTTCCCATGTCCTGGCACATAACTCCACATAGCTGTACCCCATTGCCCTTTAGGAACCTCATGAGCCCTTAGTGCAACTTCATAAGCAGCTAGCTATTTATCTATGTCATCTCCCACCACAAAACTGGGCACCACATTCTTGAGTATACGAACCTTCTTTTCTCCAGCAGCTCCTGACTGTATGCTGCCACCATTACTGCTGGATTCAGACTGCTTTGCCTTAAGATCCAGCTCCTTAAGACTCAGATCCAGCTCCTTAAGACTTAGTTCATGAGCCAACAAAAGTTTATTTTCAGCCAATGGTCTCTCAGCTGCTTGCATTTCTCTCTCTGCCCTCCTTTTCTCCTGTTGAGCCTCAATTTTCAGTCTTGCCATTTGCAATTGGAACTCCCTCTCCTCTTGCCTTTCCTCTGCGGTCAGGCCTTGATCAGAGACACTGCTCCCTGGTCTGGCAGGGGGCACAATTGCAGTGGTAACTGATGGCAAGAAATCCTCTGAGGGGCCATCTTCTGGCTCCTCAACCTCAGCATCATCCTCTAAATGGGCTTCTGCCCAGGCCCTCAGTGTCACTTGAAAGTCCTCCTTTCTGGAGGCCCCTTGGGTGGATACACTCATTTCCTTGCAGACCATTTTAGTTGTTTGACAGTATATGTCTCCAACAGGGCTAGGCCAAAATCTCCTGCTTGAGACCCAGCCTGAGACATGTTGAGTGAGGATTTAGGTTTAGAAAATTGTCAGGAAAAACAAATTTGCAAAAAGAAATAAAAATCAAGTTGACCTTCAACTGTGGGTAGTTAGTGAAATACTTAGCTACTGTATGTCACTGAACAATTACAAGTCCTATCCTCACCAGTGATCACCAATGTTAGAAATGGGGTCTTTGTTTGGCAGTCAGGTTACCCCATGTCCAAGCAAGGATCCTCACTCTAGTCAGGGTAAGTCACACACAATCCAAATTATCCTGTGCCCACCCTGTAGTGATGTTCTACTGTGTTATCACATGATTTATTGCACAAATACTTTACACATTGCCTTCTAAGTTAAGCCTGACTGCTCAGTGCCATGCTACCAAAGGATGGGCACAGGATGATATGGATCGTGTGTGACTTACCCTGACTAGAGTGAGGGTCCTTGCTTGGACCGGGGGTAACCTGACTGCCAACCAAAGACCCAATTTCTAACAGTGTAGTTATAACAATAAAGAGTGTTCTCGCATATCCAACATGGTTTTAACAAGGGCAATGGGACTACTAAGCAGTGTTTGAATCTTGGCCTGCTTATAGGGACATATATTGGTTTTTATGGACTATATATAGTCACCAGTGCGTAGTTATAATTAGGATGTAATTTCCCTATTATATATTATTTGTTTTGCCAGTAACATTGTTGCCATTTGACGAATCCTCATGCATTTTTCAAAACGAGTTTTCCATTCACTTTAGCTGCTGTCTTGATAGTTTTGAAGTGCTTCGTCAAGCAGGGGCCAAGAAAAAGGGGAAGGTCCCAAAAACCTTTTCCCATGCAATTTCCCACATGGATTTTTAAACATGACTACAGCCCAAAGCGCCGGACAGAATTACACCAAATTTGGCAGGAAGCTGGATCTTGGTTCAGAAAGCATACTTTTTGTAATTTAGTGAAAATCTGCTCAGTAGTTTAGGGGAAATAAAAGGAAAAAAATGTATACCTAGGGAAGGGGATCCTATGGTGGATCTGACAGATCTCAAGCTGAGACCAGATTGGCTGCTAACAATTCAACCAGGAAGTGTTGGCAACCATTTTGGGACTCAAAGACAGCTGAGTCCCAGAACAAAAGTTAAAACAAAAGAGAAGGGAGCAGTGTAATAAATTTCTGACCCGCTCCCTGGTGCTAGGCTTTTAAATTACCCCTCACATTGGCAGAATTTATGCCCTGGGACCTGGGGGCCACATGGGACCCCTCCTTCAGCCATTAATGTCCCTCAATCAATCAATTAATACTTGTCAAGTGCGGCTACTCACCCGTGAGGGTCTCAAGGAGCTGAGGCGAGGGGGAGGGCCTCATCCAAAGAACCACGTCTTGAGGTTCTTCCTGAAGATGGTGAGCGATGGGCTTTGTCTGAGGTGCAGGGGGAGGTTGTTCCAGCTCTTTTCTGCAGTGTAGGTGAAAGATCGCCCTCCGGCGGTGGTTTTGCTGATGCGAGGGATGGTGGCCAGGGACATCTGGTTAGAGTGGAGGGATCTGGAGGGGTGTGGAAGGATATGCGGTGGTTCAGGTAGGCTGGTCTGCGTTGTGTATGGCCTTTCACAAGCTTGAAGGTGATTCACTTCTGGACCAGTAGCCAGTGGAGGGTCCTCAGGTGTTGGGAGATGTATTCTCGGCGAGGGAGATCCAGAATGAGTCTGATGGCGGCGTTCTGGATGAGTTGAATTTTTTTGATGCTCCTAGTTGATTTGCTGGCGTAGAGGGCGTTGCTGTGGTCGAGCTTGCTAGTGACTAGGGCGTGGGTGACTGTCCTGCGAGAGTCTGCTGGGATCCATCTGAAGAGCTTCTAAGGTTTTCGGACTGTGTGCCAGCAGGAGGAGGCAACAGAGTTTAGCTGGCAGGTCATAGATACGGAGGAGTCGAGGATGATTCCTAAGTTGCCGGTGTGCTCGGTAGGTGCAGGGGGGCACTGAGGGATGTGGGCCACCAGCAGTCGTCCCAAGCTAAGGTGTCATTTCCGAAGATGATGAGCTCCATCTTGTCAGAGTTGAGCTTGAGGCAGCTTTCTCTCATCCATGTGGAGACAGCTTCCATTCCTGAGTGAAAGTTCCTTTTGGCCGTGTATGGGTCTTCGGTGAGGGAAATGATGAGTTGTGTGTCATCGTCAGAGGACACGATGTTCATACCGTGGCTTTAGACGATGGTAACAAGAGGTGCCAGGTAAACATTGAACAGTGTGGGACTCAGTGAGGATCCTTGGGGGACTCTACAGTTGACTCCTGTGAGTCTGAAAGTGTAGGGGTGGTAGACTAACCCTCTGCATTTTCCCCCCGAGAGGAAGGAGTGGATCCATTCCATTTCTCTTCCGCGGATTCCGATGTTGTGGAGTCTGGTGCGCAGAGTGCTGTGGGAAACCGTGTTTAATGCTACTGAGAGGGTGAGGAGTATGAGTGCTGTGGTGTGCTCGCGGTCTAGGAGTAATTGGATGTTGTCAGTGGCTGCCAGGAGTGTTGCCTCCGTGCTGTGATTGCTGTGGAAGCCAGACTGGGAGCTGTCCAGAGAGTTGTTGGCTTCAAAGAAATTCCGTAGTTGTGCGTTGAATGCTTTCTCTGGTACTTTGGCGGGGTAGGGTAGCAGCGAGATGAGCCCTGAGGATTGGCACCGCCAAGGGCTGGCTCCCTATATCCTGATGTGCTAACCCTCGGAACATAGTTGTTTGCTGTCACTTGGCAGAAGCTTTGGCAGCTCCTGCAAGGTGAGAGCAAACACTAAGACCACTCCCAGCAGACAGGAGCAGGAAACCTGGTCCCGCTCGATGGGAGCGGACTTTTCATCTGCTTTCCGCTCCGCTGTCAAGTGGACAGGAAAACAGATGAAAACAATCGCTCCTGCATGCATGGAGTAGCATTTGTATGCAGCAGCGATGAGACCATGGGGGAATTGAGAGTCCCCCCACAGTCCACAAAATTATGCACTGGGTGTTCTGGGGACGCAGGAAGAAGTGGCCGGCCCTGGTAATGCGGTCCCTGGGGTTAAAATTGGCCCCCTTCCCAAAGGGCATAGGGTCCCCGAGAACAAATTGGGCCTAGGGAGGGGAGCCAAGTGTCCCATTACCGTTTATGAGGATTGGATTAATATAAGGTAATCAAATATTAATTAATGTTAAACAAAATAGAAATGCAATAAAAAAAATTTTTTACAGGGGCATGACGGTTAGGAAAGAAGAAAATAAAAATAAAAACGTACAAATTCACTAAAGAAACAATGGTTAGAGAGACACTAGAGCTATGTTCAGATTTCACCCACACAAAACCATACAAATTCAAGTTATAGCTATACTAATCTCAAGACACTATAACTCGTGTTCTACGTTAGCTGTAACTCATGCCCTTGCCATTCATTGCAACTTACCCCACATATTGCATCAGTAATGACATATTCTATAACATAATTCATAATATAACTGCAACATTTGCACTGAAATTAGTGATGAGAAAACTGTGCATGGTGGGGGCATTGTATATAAACAGACACACACACACATGCACATACAGACTCACACACATACCATGCTAATATTCAAAAAGGGTTTACAATTTGAGTAAAGATATATGTTAGGAGGAGATCTGGCCAATGGGACTAATGTAGTGCATTTTCACTTAATGGAGTTTTGAAATCTATCTACTAAATTTATTGGGCTTAGTATTAATATTATGGTTGTTTTACTGATGTCTGCACCATGAAAATTCCTTCTTGAAAAGTCATTTCATAATAGTTAATTGATTTTACTTTGTGTGATGTCATTTTATGTGATGTCACCATGTATGCAAATTAGAGAGCATTGCAAATTATTTTTCTGCCTAGGTTCCCAAAAATCCTAGAACCAGCCCTGCTTCAGAGTCACAACTTCATTGACCTTGAATATAGGGAGGCAAGAGGGTGTCTTTTCAGGGGCTGCCCTGTATCCAGGAAGGGTCACAAAGGATCAGACTTTGCTTGAAGAGATGGGTCTAAAGTACCTTCCCGAAATGCAGGAGTTCCAGGTCTAGGTTGAGTGGAATTTGACACCCCTCCCCGTGTATACTGGAAGGGATGATGCATTCACGATGAAGTGCTGTTTTTTTACCCTTTTGAACACCAACTATTATTTTGAAACTCTTTATTTTGCTGTGTGTCATCACTTTCTATTTTCAGGTATGTTTTCCTTAATGTAAAATTGTTCTTTGTTCGTATGACAAAATATTAGTTAATACTGATTCAGTTTTGCAACGCTTTATTGTTTTCATTTGTTACTAATAATAACTCAATAGGGATGCAAACCTGAATCTTGGGAGACGTCTCTATATCAGCTTCTATTTTCCAAAACGAAGCTGTTCAGTATTAGTATAAAACAATTCATACTCAAAGGAAAGATTATATGTTAGCACAGTGTTAAACGGTTGCAATCAACAAACCTGCATAAAGGTGTATTTACTGATCAGAAGGTTATGAAGTGATGCAGAATTCTCAATATGTTGTTTGATATTTGTCGTGCAATCGAACATGTATTAAGAAGTTTCGCTTGTACTTATGTGTTTTAGATAGGCTTTTACCAATAGGTACTTTTTTAAATATATGTTATTCTTACCACAATTAACTATTTCGCGTTAACAATTCATTTTATAATTACTTCACCGGCAGCTCTGGTAGTTTGGGGAGGGGGTGTATTTTGACTGCTTTCTATCACATTTGATTGATTGTCAGAATCTATTTTTGTATCAGGTTTTATTCTTTAAATGGCTCCTTCAATTGAGACATCACACGTCAGTGAAGCCGTTTTGAAATATGAAAGATGCTAATTGCTTTTCTCCCTTCTTGGTACTTTTTAGTGTGATTTTAACCATCTACGATGTCTAAATTGCATGTGAACCGTGGCTCCTGAAATGGCTCCACGGCTGCACCATTTGGTTAGGACTGTCGCACTAAGGGCTTTGTATAGCTTGGTAAACAACGAGCCTCAACATCACCTTTCTCTGGACTTTTGGATGAGCACTGCCAACCCCCGCTCCATTTACTACATTAAATAATTAAATAAATATGATTAGAGAAAGCTAGTCCTAACAAAAATCGCATTGGTCCCTGAAAGCAATGCAGCTAAACATAGGCATATATTCACATTAAACATATAGAAAGTTTGTTAAAAAATCTAACTTAGATCATAAGTATTTATAAGGCATGGGCAGTAAGGACATCAAACACACCTTGAAGTAAGACACAATTAAATGTGGAGATTCAATTTTCCATGCTAGAGCCGTCCTTCATCGACCATTGACTGAGCTTCTACATCTTAGCAAAGCAACTACGCTCCCACATCTATCACAGTCGCAGCAGAGGCTGCACCTTCTCCTACACAGCAGCCAAGTCGTGTACCAGCCTGCCCCTCCACCTCTGAACAGCTCCCTCCCTTCCTTGGGGTACTATAGAAAGAGACTCAAGATGTTGCATTTGAGGAGACACAGCAACCTCCGTGCCTAGATACCCTTAGGGGTGAAAGTGTTACACTTTACAAATGCTCAGATTGATTGATTGATTAATGGCCCAATAGAAGCCTAAGGATGCACCTCTCTTTTTAATGGCAAGCTTTGAAAGGGGTTTAACTAGGGGTGTCATGGCCACATGTTATTAAATAGCATGTTGCCCTCTGTGCACATATTATTTATGCCACATTGTTTTTTTATGTGCACTGCCAATAGGCCTATGATGAGAAACAGATTGTATTTGGATTATGTTCAAAGTCTGGGTACACAAGACCCAGGAGCTGAAGATTTATGATGATAAAACATTGGATTTGACCTTTGCACTGTCAACATGTATGTTTATTATTCAACCTTCTCCAAATTTCATTTTATTTGCCATATGTATTTTAACTGTCATGACATAAATAAATTGCCATGCCAGTGAGAATAAGGGTAGCCACATAACATGTTATAAGGAACAAGTGTTGGAAATGAGGACAGGTTGGTCCCAGCCAGAAAGTTACTTTCACACAAATTTTTATAAACGTAGAGTCTGGCAAAGCTGAAAGCTGGATCTGAACATGAGTTTGTTGAGGACATGTTGCTGAAAGATGAGGTCATGGTGAATCCATTGATGAAATACGGAAAAGGAAATTCTGAAGTTTGTGCCTAGGAAGTCGTCAACGCCAATTGTCGACCTCGATCAGATTCTACTTTGGCCTGGTGAAGTTTTCTACCTTCAAACTTATGCTGGGAAAGGCTGCATGCTGTAGCTGAAGATGGTTCAATGTTGTCAGATACTGGTCAGCATTGGGCCCCCTGAACCATATTTGCTGCTGTGGAGAAGAACATAGAGGAGCTACAGTGGTCAGGCCCACCTGTAATGCACCCTCAACAGATCGGCTTGGGAGGCTGATCCTGGTCTTCTGTTGGTTCCTCAAGCAAGAAGTCTTTAAAACGTTTCTAAGTTCCAGGTTTTAGGCAGCAGGAGTGCACTCTGACACCAGTCAAGGGCTCCAGGACCTCAGGAACAATACTTGAAGGACACGACTCAACCAAAGCTACAAGTGGGCTCCAGGGCAGATCCATTTGAAACTGGTCAAATCACCTCTTCACCGAAACCCTATGCCTTTTTGCGTAAATACTAGGCCCCATAAGGTGGGAGGTGGCTTACCAGTCAAGTCTCAAAACCAGAGATATGGGTAAACGGGAGGGCGCTTATCAGATGAGTCACAAACCAAGAATTATGTTTGTGTAGAAAGGAGGTCCAGTCCATGTGTCCTAGGCTTAACAGGTGCCGCTTCAGATAGAGATTGACTGCTATCTTGGACAATTTCTAAAGATAGCAACTCATCCATTTCTAAAACCACTACAAATGTAGCCAGAGATGTGAACCTAGACCCTTCTTCCCAGAAGAGTTTGGCTTTGTCACTCAAAGGTATTACATCTAAATCACAATTTACACAGAGTCATGTTTCCTAAAAGAGCTCCAGGGTCCATAAGACATTAACATCAAAACTTCTAACATGGAACGTGGCGGGAATCAGAAATAAAATAGACGATGTTGACTGGGGGATGTATATAGATAAATTTAGTGTATGTCTGTTTCAGGAAACTTGGGCTATATCACATATATATAGACAGGGGTTTAGTTCTTTTTGTAAGGTAGCTAGGCGGTCCTCTGCTGGTAGAGTAGCTGGATGGCTTATTACTTGGATGAGAATATCAGAGGTGGGAAAAGTTAAAAAAGTTCATGTGGAGTCACGTTATATATTGCCCCTGTCTATTCAGACAAAGCAAGGTTTACCGTTACTTTGTGTTAATGTCTATAACAGACCAGACCAGCCAAACCAAACGTCTAAAACCATTCAGACTCTGAAGGCTCTTGTGCTTGACCATCGTTTTACCCACTACATTATCATAGCTGGCGACTTTAATGAGTCCCTGGAACCTACCTCTGCTTTTTCAGAAATCATAGAGGATACGATATGGAATATTCCTCTGTATACATCTCAGAGAAAGCAGTCAAAATCCAACATCAGGACCCTGCAGGTCATAGATCTTATATTAACTCATGGCCTTCGCCCAGGGAATGGTCGTTTTCCATCTGATGTCCCTGCCAAACCTACGCATTTTAGAGGGTCTTACAGTAGCACTCTCGATCTTGTACTCATTGACGTAACATTATGGCATGTCATTAAAGACCTTAAGGTGGTGACCAATATAATAGTGATCATGCCCCCCTTTTGGTAATTTATGACAGGCAGCTCTTCACAAAAAAAGATGCGCAATTACATCATGATGTCTCTCTTTCCTTAGAGATATCTTCTAATAAGCGTACCTTGAAATGGGATTCATTTAGAAATTCAAATAAACTATGGGAAAAACTCTGCAATTTAATTTTTACTCAACATTTACCCATTAGTTCCTCCCCATGCCCCCGAATGAGGTAATGGACCTGCATGAGGGTCTTTTTCTTGCCATGAGAGAGTTATTTATTAGATCCAGTGGTTTGAATAAATGTTTGGGAGCAAATCCGCACCACAGGTGGTTTGGTAAGATATGTAAAGATGCTAAGGGTAATCTTCTAAGAGCAATAAAACTAAAAGATAGAACTGAAATAATCCATGCGAGGCATGAATATGCATCCGCAATCAAGACTAGTAAACAACAATGGAAAGAAACATCTTGGCAGGAGTTACTGCTGTTGACCAGGGACCAAGATTTTCATCGCTTTTGGACACTGGTTGCCAGAAATGGGCGTAGTGAAAATGCCAGACCCGACTGTCACATCTCCCCCGAACAAAGGATAATCCACTTCTCTGAGTTGGTTAGCTGTGAGCCTGCTTTTCCTTTTGTCCTTGATAACGAACCCACTGAAGAGCTGCCACCTATATCTAGTTTCACCCCTTCTCACTCAAGGAAACTGTGATTGCCATCAAGGCCCAAAAATCAGGCAAAGCCTCTGGGTTGTATGGTATACCCGTGGACATGCTTAAATCTGATCTTGTCTATTGGGGTCCCTATATCAATATGGTGTCAAATGCCGTTCTGGCAAGTGGCATTCACCCTAAAACCTGGAAGGGAGCAAGTATTGTACCTATTTATAAAAAAGGTGAGAGGGGTGTACCAGGAAATTATAGACCAATAGGTCTCCTGGATAATTTACAAAAAATATTTTGTTATCAGATATTGAGCAGGCTCAAGGAATGGATGGAAGATAATCAAGTACTGATCCATCTACAGTCAGGCCTTAGGCAGATTAGCTCGGTTGACCAGGTCTTTCACTTCCTTACGATCAAATGGAAACTAGTGGCCCTGGAGGCTAGGAAACGTTATGTCACATTTGTTGATCTTAGGTCTGCCTTTGATTTGGTTCCGCATAGAAAACTCTGGGAAGTTATGAATAAAGTTGGAGTACCAGGCAATTTGTTACATCTCATTAAAGAGCTGTATTCTGGGAGTTATGCCAGAATTAGATGGGGGACAAAAGGGGAACTAACAGGCGAGATTGCGATATGCAGAGGAGTGAGGCAGGGATGTGTGCTGGCCCCTACACTCTTTTTATTGTTTATTAACGCCTGCATCTCCTACCTAATGGACTGTGTCAGTGATGCACCCAAAATAGAGGGGGTGAGGATTCCTTTCCTGCTGTTTGCAGATGATACTTAGTTATTATCCCAAACTGTCTCAGGTGTTACCAACCTGCTTGAGAAGTTCACGGGTTTCTGTAAAGATCATGGCCTGGAAATCAATACTTCCAAAACCAAATATATGGTGTTTGGTGATCTTAATCAAAAAATAAGGAGGAAGATATGTTTGGAAGGAGAAGTTCTGGAAAGAGTAACAGACTTCGATTACTTGGGAATAAGATTGGAGGATTCCCATAAATGGCAGGCAGGCCCATTTATTGAAGTCTGTTATGAGCTTAAAACAAAAATCTGGGTGTATTTTGAGATATGCTGCCAAATCCCCTAGCACTATTTTTCTCATGAGTCAGTAATTGTAAATTGAAAGCCAATATTCTAGTGAGGACCTCTGATAATCTTTTTTTAGCTGAGAATATGTGACGTGTTGTGACTCTGTAGTTATGATTCTAAATACTGTTTTTTCCTAGTTTTAAATGTTTTTATCACATTCCATTGTATTTTTAAATTAGTTTTTTTTAGGCGACAGAATTGATATATTTATTGCTTGTTGCTATTAGCTAGAGGCTTTATCATTTCCTTTTTCTTTTATTTCTTGACAAATTTATGTATTTCTTTATGTGCTTTGATGGTATTTTTTTTTAACCGAAAATAAAGCTAACTGAACTGAACCTCTTCACTGTTAGTGGGCTTCTTATAGCTTTTGTATACCTGCCATTTAACAGGAAGTCAAACAAATGACCCTTTGAACCCACTTCTTTTTTCTGGGTACAAGTGGGAGCAGGTCCAGACCCAAGTATCCTCCTCACAGGACTCAACAGCAGGTGTAGTCCTTCTTTTGTCCAGTAGTGTTCTGAAGAGGGTGTCCAGGGGTGATACATTTGTACCTAGCAATAGCCTGAAGGTCGGAGTGACTCATGGCCCCTCCCTAATCCATGGAGAAATAGTTCTCAGAGATAACCCTAACCACTTTTTCAGCTGTTCTTGTGTACCTTGGTGCAAACAATCCCACAGAGCTTCTCTCTACCTAAAACCAAGATGGCAGAACCTTTCTTACCATGTGCAGAGCTCATGTGCCAACCTTAGAGAAGTGATCAGAGAAATTAGTACCCTGTCTCCTCGATCACTCTAAACTGGTTTTGGAATTGTACCTGGCTAGCTAACAGGACAAAAGATAGGGCATGCTGAGGTGATAGCTACATCAGGGTAGGCTTCTTTGAAGGTACTTACATTTCTTGGCACTGTCTAGATGGTCTCCTGTCTGAGGAACAGAACACTTTCCCACACCTAAGGCCATTGTCTCAGCCCTGACAACAAGGTCATTCTTTATCAACAAGCTATTCAGCTCCCGAGTGACAGTTTGAACCTCATGCAAATGGGCTTCTAGAGGCTTTAGGCACGCAGATGGTGACTTTTTAAAAGTGCCTTTTTAAACATTTTGTGCAAATCTGACTTTACTAGTGAATTGGATTTGAATAAATATTTTAAAGAGTCCATTAAAAGCATTTTTAGGCAGTTCCTAAGCAGAGATAACATTATTTAATTTTAATAATAACTCTTAAGAGCTGACCCTACTACGTTGATAATAGCTTTTAGGGTCATCTCGGGCTAAAAACATGTTTTATATTAATTATTTACATTTCTTCCTTTTATGTACGATGCACTGTGCCTTATTGAGCATAAGGATTTACTTAAGGGTGACTTATTAACATATAAAAGAGGGGCTTAGGCCTGTCAAAAGATGTTATTTAAGTGGGTCAAATTTGCAGTTTAAATGTGCACAACCAGATTACCTGTGGAAGGACTGCAGTATTATTTTGCATTTTCACATTATTAGTGGCAAAATATGTGCTGCAATCCACTAGTGACATTTAACTTATTGGCCCTGGGTATATATCTACCATATACCAGGTACTTGTACGTAAGTCAAGTATGCCAGTTAGGGGTATAGTCAATTTCAATATGCATTAGGGGTCAGGGCACATGCAATGGGGCCTGTTTAATAGCATCCCAGTGCACAGAGTGATAACAAAACAAGTGTGTCAGTCAAAAAAGAATGGGGCTGATAGTCTAGTTAATGTTATCTCTAGTCATTAATTTAAGCCAATGCTCTTTGGATATGGACCAAATTATAGTGCAAGGGCATCTATATATTGTAGCAAAAATGCCAGTTATGTGGCACTTTCTCTGCCAGTGTTATTTTCATTGATTTGAGCTAGAGACAATTTGTTTGTGAAATCTGAAAATTGTGCAAATTATATGGCAAATTATATGGCAAATACAATAAATGTATAATTGTGTGGTAAACTCTGCTGTTTTATATTTTCATACATCCACTGGCCTTTGCCATTGTATCTTGACATATCATCCATATAGTATTGATTCATTCAAGAAAGTTAAACACAACCTAAACATTGTAAATGGGTAGGTTGAATATTTTCTGTTTTCTACATTAAGCCACATAGGAAATCTGCTTTCCAATGCAGTAAAAAAAAAAAGATATATGGAATTACACCAGCCTTGGTTTGATACTCAAACATTTCTCAGAAGTTTATCTTTGATCGGTTTGTTCCAAAGCTTGCTGAGAGAATAATTCATTTGAAAAACAAATTCTGTAGGAGGAGGGAACATTTTTACCCTCTGTCCAATGCAGCAACTGTTGCAGAGGGGTAGGAGGTCAGTTGCTAACATTGTAGACAGCCTCAAATACCATAAATTTACATTTTCAAGGGGTAGAGGGTATCCTTAATGAACACAAAATTGGAAGTGTATTGTTGTGACTCTTTTCTTTATGAAAATACCTCACAAGTGACCTATGGGTAGCAAGTAAGCTGCTTTGATGCTTTGGGCAACTATATCCATAGTTCCTTGTGCCATTACTATGTTGCTGCAGGTGATGGCTGTGCACTAAAAGCGATAGTCCCAAGGCTGCTGTGCATGATTGTGTGATCTTCTTCTTCCTTACCACCAACTTCTTTGCCTCTCTGGTCAGCAGCTATCTTTGTGAGGTGCTCTTTAGATGGACCAGGTGGCTCCTGTACCATAAGGTCCATCTGACTTAACAGAAGGTACTGGTTTGTAGCAAATTCTGCAATATGCTCCTCATGATGTCTAATGCTAAAGAAAAGTCCTAATCTGGGGAGGAGAGCTTTCTTACCCAGCCAATGCCTGAAAAACCTGTTGAGATAGAGCTAGGAGGTAGTGTTTGCCTTTCTCTGGGGCAGGATGTGACTGTGGTAAGAGTGGTGGTGGTTGCTGCAAGCTTGCGGCTTCTTAAAGCAATGGAAGCAAGCAATTTCTTTTTTTATGATGTGTCCGAGTAAGCAGGTTGTGGCCCTAGCTCACTTGGACTTACCTATCCATAAACTAGTGAAGGCCCTTTTGGACCTGGCTCCAATGCCCTCAAGGCTACCACCATGCTCCTCTCTGACTCCATCTCAAGCTGTCTCTCACTTTCTCTCTCTTCCTTTCGCTCTCTCACTTTCACAGCATTCACACATTCTTTTCCTGCTGTTTTGTGCCTTTGTTGCCTTTTCTTCACTCCCTCCAGTGTTTCTGAGTCCATTTCACCCATCTTTTTGTCCTCTTTTCCTCCTATTTAGTGCCTGTATTGCCTTCCTCTCACTCTTGCTAGTGTTTCTGATTGCATTTCAGCTGTTTGTTCTCATGTATTTTCTCCCGTTCTGTGCTTGTGTTGCTTTTCTTTCACTCTTACCAGTGTTTCTGATTGCATTTCAGCCTACTTTTGCTTTATAGCAACATTTCCTGACTGTAAGTCGCCTATTTCTTTCTTGCAGTTTGCCTTTTTGTGCTCATGTTTTAGCATTTTTCCTGTTGTGTAACAGTGTTTCTTTCTTATTTCACACCACACGTGTTTTGTCTTTTGTCTCTTTTGTGCACTGCCTTTGCCTCTCTCACTGTGCCTGTTTTCTCTGCTCTCACCCTTCATTAACTGCCTCCTTCCCTCCCCACTGCTTCTTAGCTGCTTCCTTGCCACGTACCTCTTTTCCCTCTCTCCCACACACTGTAATCATCCCCATTTGCCTCAAATCTACTTAGTGCTAACCGCAGCATGGAAGAACGCAGTGGGTTCGCAAGTCCATCTGTGCCCATCAATGCTGGACTGGGCCTTGCACCAGAAACCCCGCTCCTCCCTCGACCCACCACTATCTGCCGTGCTTCTCCATGCTCTCGATCTCAACCACTGCTCATATGTTTCTGCTGCTCTGCACCTCACAGCAGAGAGGGAGCCTTCACTTGCAACTCCTGCTGTTTCACATGCACCACCACACCCTCTCCGTCAACACTTGCAGCAACCACACCAACAGCATCAGCATCCTGTCCATGAACCAACATCCACCCGAACCTTACTCCTTGATATCATGTATGTTCCTCAACACCCACTCAGCTAACAAGAATGCCACATAGATTTGAGATTTTTTGGATGATGCCTCTCCAGTCCTCCTTTTCCTCACAGAAGCATGGCTGACAGTAGCATTACCACCAGAAACTAACACAGCAATCCCTGCAATCTGGGAATACTGCTAAGAAATCACCATTATTTTCAAACATACTATCAGCTGCAGCACCACCTCAGAAACCAGAATCTACTGTATTTAACAACGCAAGTTCAAAAGTCACAACTAACTTATCATCAACTCTGATCGACTGACCTCCATGACCCTGAGTCAACTTCACCAGTGACATCTCGGACTTCATCACTCCACTAGCCATTTACTCCAGCACCTATATTCTTCATGGGAACATCAACTTTCACTTAGAAGGCCTGACCAGCCCCAACACAGCCACATTCTTCAATAGCGTCATAAACTTCAGACTCACCCAACATGTATTAGCCCCTACCCAGGCAGTCAGAGACATCCTTGCCCACTATCTTCACCTCATTCAACAGTATCACAATCAACAGACTTACTCCTGTGACCTGGACCAACCATGCCTTTGCCAGGTTTTCAATCAACACTCCCCACCACAAAAGAATAACCACAACTGGCCCTGACTGACAATACTGGAATAATCTATCTGAGATGGACTGGACAAAATACTATACACAAAACACAACTAGGCCACAGAGGCCACCTTTCGGATGCCATCACTCACTTAAAGAACTAGACCACCACCTGCACAAATGCACTAGCTATGTGGAAAAGAAGCCAAACAAGAAGAGCACGAAGCAGGCCAACTGATACATAGAAGTACTCAGAATGACCAAACTGTAGTTTGAAAACAATTGAAATGGAGTTGGAGAATAAGCCAGGAAGATTCGGACAAGGAAGTTTTCAAATCCACCCAGAGATGCCACAACCAGCACATCTGGGAAAAAACAAGGAAAGCCCTACCAAGCTGATCAACAACAGCTCCATCAACAACAAAGAAATATTTGGTATCACCAAGGACTTCATCACACCAGCCGCAAAGACCAGCAACATCACCCCAACACAAGAACTGACCAGTGATCTCTCATGCTTCTTCTGCAATGAACCATGTCCATCTACACCAATTTCGATCCATAACTGGACCACATCAACCTTGCAACACGCCTTCTGGCATCAGACAAAAGTGGTACCCTGACAACATGGACCTCTATTATCACGGAGAAAACTACAGTAATCATGAAGACCATCCATTTCTAAGAACTGTTGGACCATTGCCCCCACCATGCCTTCGACTCAGGTTCAACCCCCATCAGCAAAGCTTTTTCCCCATTCTTCATTGACACAGCCACACTTCTGGAAGCACACAGCTGTCAACACGCTCCTAAAGATGTCCGTGACAGACCCATTTAAAATCTGGAACTACTGACTAATATTTCTCCTTCCTTACCCACTCATGGTCCTAGGGAAAGCTATTCAACAGATACCTAGCTGACTACCGAAACAATCACATACTTTACATAATCAGGCTTCAGACCTACCCCCAGCACAGGGACAGCCCTCATAGCAGCAACAGACAGCAGCTGGATGATTCCCGCAAGAAGGAGAACACAGCCCTCACCCTACTCAACATCTCAGCAGTCTTCAACACAGTCCCCATCCATCATGGTCAGACGACTTCACAAGGTTGACATCCAAGGACCCATCCTACTATGGATATTCACTTTTCTTACTTGAATAACAGATAGTCAACCTGCAACACCAATCCTCAGAATCCCAGAAGCTCTGTGCTGAGTCCCGTAAGGTTCCACTCTCAGCCCAGCGCTTTTCAACATCAACATGGCAGATGTCATCTGCACAAACAACATTGATATGCTCTCCTGTGCTGGTGACACACAGCTGATTTTGTCCCTCTTGGACAAAACAGCGAACATCAGGAACAACATCAACTTGTAGCCATCTGGATGAAGTTAAACAGCCTCAAACTCAACTCAGATGTGGCCGAAGTGTACTTTTCTAAAAAGATACCTCACCATCTGCCTGGTGGCCTGTGAATCTTGGACCTATCCCTAAAACAAAAGCAAAAAATCTCAGGATCATCCTCAATTAGGCATTCAAAAGGCTACCTAACAATGACAAGAGAACTGACACCCAGGCCCTCAGCAGCAGCAAAACTAGACTACAGGAACACCCTCTAGGCAGAAATCACCAACCAACTTACACAGAGACTCCAGACCGTCCAAAATAAAGCAGTCTGAATGGTCCCCAACCTCCCATAACAGTGTCAAGTCTCACCTCACCACAGGGAACTACACTGGCTCCCTTTTCATCAGCACACACAATTCAAGCTCCTCACCCATGCATACAAAGCACTACACAACACAGGCCCAGTCCACCTGAAGAGCTACCAAGCGTCCATGCATCTATGATCAGCATACACAAAAGTAGATCAGGAGGTTGTGCCTTCTCACACATCACATCCTAAAGCATGCAACTACATCATTAGGGCCATCTCTTCACTTCCTAAGAAGAGACCAAGAAGCTGAAGAGCTGGCTGTTTAAGTGGACCCCTCAAGACAATTCCCATAAACTAGAAGGCGCCACAGTTGCCTCGTGGATGATATGGTGCTTTAAAAATCAACCTACCATATCATAAAGTCTTGCTCTGTTCATTCTACAAGATGAGAAAAAATCTTGCAGCCCTCTGCCCATTACAAGGTGGGTATTGAGTGTGGATTGCAAATTTGACATGTGTACCAGCTGTGAACTGAAAGTATTTTTAAGGCTTCTTGCAGTCAACCATCAAGGAATACCAGGCTGCCCTTAAGGTCATATATTCACAGAATATTTTAAGCCTCCATACTTGTCCATCAGCTGCTCTCCTACAGTTGGGTGAGCAGTCCCATTTCTGTTCTTAACATCACTGTGGGATGTATCTTTAATGAGAGAAATCGATCACCTTAGATTTGCTGATAGCTCCACTTTTAATCACTACTATAATTCACCAAACAGACTGATATATGGTCCCCCTGTACATGCACATAATGAGGGACTTCTCACCTGGGGTACCAGAATCCACTAGACAACCTCAACTATCCAGTAACTAGAGCAAACATCAGAAACTTCAAGGGATCATGAGGTTAATCGTGTTCCATCATATATTTATCATGTGCATGATGAGGGCATTGGCTGACCCTTAATGGATGATGTGGATGATAGCTGCTAAACTTGCCCTCACTCTTTTGGTCTTGATGCTTGACTCCTCTCTTATAAAATGGTAGTTATATAACAAGTCAGTTAGTTCCCAGATGAGTCTGAGTACCACAAATCTATGCATGCCTTTCTGTTGCTGGAGGTTTATGCTGTATTCCTAGTTGCAGTTTGCCATGTCCATCTATGAATGATACGGCTATGTATGCACTTTAGTTCTTCTACAGTTTGACCATTTTATGTGATTGCACGTAGTTGCTTGCCTATATCCAATATGACGTTCTGGAGAGTTTTCATTTGTGCCAGAATATAAAAGTTGTATATGATATTGTTCCTTGTGTGCAATGATAATCATATGTACTTTGCTAAAGTTAGGCATCTTGGCTGCTTCAACTTGTCTGGTGATCTTGTGTGCAGCCTCTCACTGATTTCTCGGCCACAGATTGTACAGATACCGCCATTGGTTTTGGTTTCTTTGTGTTAAATAACAATCACTCTCTCACCCTAATTGAAATCTGAAACTTTTTTATTAATAAAAAAGCAAAGTAAATAGTATTCAAAAAACAAATCAACCAAGCTTCACCATCTGAAATGCAAAGAGCATATAATGCCAAAACCTAGACATTGTGTTACATCTACACATTTTCTTCACATAGTAAAATAAGAAACCACATGATTAACAGAAAAACTTCAAATAACAAGAGCTAAGACAGTTGTCCATGGTTCTCTTGAGAAAACAGTTTAAAGACCTTGAATTAAAGACATACAGAAGAGGCTTCCCTGTTGAGCTAACAGGATTCTAACTTCAGGGGCGACTCCTCCATTTAGGCGGAGGAACGTTGACCCCTGCTTTCAGCAGAAGGGGAAGGAAAAATAAAATGATAATAACGAAGCATTATAATCATTTTATTTATTGGTGAGCAAGGTTAGAGTGGGGCGGGGCTTGAGGGAGTTGGAGGGTGGAGTGGTTGGTGCACCATGTGTCTTTGGTCAGCAGTGTTTGGCTGGCCAAACAGCCATGCACACTTTGCATTTCTCCACCTGACTGTATTGAACAGCTGGGAGGAGAAAGTTCACAGGGTGGCACTCCCTGTATGAGCTCCGAAGCAGGGCACTCACACCAATCACAGCACCGCTGTCCTGCTGATGACAGCAGTGTCGTGCTTGACTGGCAGCCTGTGTGCTGCTGGAAAGTGGACGGAGGAGACAAACTCATCTCCATAGGAAAGAGGTAAGTGGGTCTTTTTCCTTTCTTTTGTTATTCCACCCCGCCCTGCCACCACTGTTCAGTGGCAGCAACCACTGTCTAACTTTCTCACTTACAAGTGTAAAGGTAAAAACGTGGATTTGGCTCTCACAGGTGAAACGGCCTACACATCTCAGTATAACATAGTAGTCTATAGCAAATGTTGGTAAAAGACACATGGTTGATAGAAAATTGGTAGTCTAATGGGCCAACTGCACATCCTTGTAAAACTGCTTCCTTGCAGCTTTTGAAATGGGAGGTTACAGGACCGGTGTGATTCTTCGCCGGTCTGGGAAATGGCTGCACATTAAAGAATAATTCTGTATTGGCACATAGTACTGTGGCTTTACATATCACTGCAAAGAGTGTTTGCATTTGTGCTGAAGTTGTGTCGGGTATCTCACAGTGTTCAGCAACAGCTGATGAAGATTAGATTGGGCTACTGCAGGTCAAGGGAAATTGTTAAATGTGATTGTCAAATGCAAAGTAAGTAGCATTTGGGTCTAATCAGAGATGCATCTTGAGAAGATGGCAGATTACTCACTTCTAAATGTTAATTTCCAATTGGAATATTTGGGAAATCGTAGGGGTGTGTAGATCATAGTAATGATTTGTTTGTTTGTCAGATCTGGGAGGAGAGATGGCTCGTTTGTCGTGACATACACTGTCATTTGCCACTGTTCATTTCCAAGGGATAACGTAATTCCCAGGGCTCTGGAATCTACTGTTACCTTGGAGTTCTGTGCAAGATGCCTGCAGGGGTGTTGGCCTACAGGTGTGAGAAGTGTGCGTAAATGGCCAATGCCATGTATTGTGGTTGTATTTATATGATGAACTGTTTGAATATTTTAAGTAAAGCCAGCTTAACTCATGTCTTCCCTGTCTGGGTCATACTTAGCATGCTGCTCAACTGCTTTGTGTATGTATGTGGTTGTGTTTTCATGGTGTGAGAAGTTAGTGATGTTCACTTTGGACTTGTGTACCGGCAGACCTGGGTGTTATGAGCTGCTACATTATTTTCCTATGACGTTTTAAATTGTTTTAATCATTGTTATGATTAAGGCACCACAAAGTGTGCATTGTGTTTGATAAATGTTATTATAGCCTTCACTGCTTGGCCATTTGTAGATATGATTCATATCTGACTGCCAGTTTTATTGTTTGATTGCCAAGTGTGCATGCCTGCAGGAGTTTGTTTTTCCCAAGCTTTGTTGAGGCTTTTTTTTTAACAGGCACACAACGCAGGTGGGTATATTATTTTCCAGACCATACAACAGATATGTCCAACGTTATGTACACAAAGGCAATGCTTTGTTTGTGGCAATAAATCTCTCCCCCCTTCAGCCAGGCTGTCTTTTTTTTAGATGCATAGTACACATTCAGTTTCAGTTATTCACATTCAAAAATGTGTCTACTTTAGGATTGGCAGTTGTTGACGTTGAGGATGAGCGTGGACTGCATATGCTCAGGCAATGCAGTATCACACGCATGTAGCCTGGACCTGCTGCCCAATGTCTTTATAAAACTATGTAAAGGTACTGAATTACTTTCAAATGCATTTATCTTACTGTAAACAACCCCCGTTATATTTTCCATTTATTGTCCATTATTTAGCACACCACGGGTCAATGAAACTGAACAGAAGTATTCTCAATGTGTGGACTATAGTTAGCCCTGTGCCAGCAACATGTGGGAGTACAATTTTCTTATGGAAGTGGGAGATGGTGAGTCCTCTCCTATGCCCCCAAATAGCATTGTAAGTGAATCACATTTTGAATCAATTGCACTTACAGTTTTAATCTAAAGATGTACCTTGAAATAATTTGCTTTGTGGAACAAAACCACTCAAAAGCCAACACATTGGGGAGGTGGCGAACTTTGGGCCTGATTACAACCTTGGCGGAGGGCACTACTCTGTCCCAAATGTGACGGATATCACGCCCGATGTATTACAAGTTCCATTATATCCTATGGAACTTGTAATACGGCGAATGGGATATTTGTCACATTTGGGACAGAGTAATGCCCTCCACCAAGGTCAGAATCAGGCCCAAAGTGTTTAATCATGCTCAGGTATAGTACTACCTCATCAAAGTTTTATGTCTTCTGGACATTGTATTTATGTGTAAGTGTGTGTGTTTTCTGTGGTGTCAGCATGGCACAAAAGTCTTTATTGTTTTAGGAGAGATCTTTTCTACATGTGCTGTTGCCCACAGTGTTTTAGTGTTTGTAGTTCCTGATTAGTTCTCTCTTGCTTCATGGCAGATGTCATCATGCCAGTGCACTAATTTCCAATACTGTGGTAATTATGTGGGTATTCTATTAATCTGTGTGTTGGTTTTTAATTAAGGGCCTGATTTAGACAGGCTAATGGAGTACTCCGTATTAGACCTGGCATCCATGGAGTGGTTTCCCCTGTCTTTTTACCACTGCTTCCTGTGTTTTGACTGTGTGCTGGACTTTGTTTTTGCTGGTTTTTGGTACTCTGGGCACATTACCACTGCTAACCAGAGCTAAAGTGCAAGTGCTTCCTATACAAATTGTGGTTATGATTAGTTATCCCTGATTGACATATTTGATTTACTATTAAGTCCCTGGTAAAGTGCATTAGAGTTATCTAGGGCCTGTAAATCAAATGCTACTAGTGGGCCTGCAGCAATGATTGTTCCACCCACATGAGTAGCCCTGTAAACATGGCTCAGACCTGCCACTGCAATGTCTGTGTGTGCAGTTTTAAACTCCCAATTCGACCTAGCAAGTATACCCACTTGCAAAGCCCAAACCTTCCCTTTTTGTACAGGTAAGACACCCCTAAAGTAGGCTCCAGGTGGCCCCAAGGGCAGGGTGCAGGGTATGTTAAAGGTGGGGCCTGTACTGATGTGTTTTACATGTCCTGACAATGAAATTCTGACAAAGTAATTTTTCAGCGATGCACAGCCTGTCTCACTCATAGGCTAACATGGGGTGTGCCTTTAAATATTTTTAAGTGCAGTTTTCCATTGGGAGCAGATAGAGATCTGGAGTTTGGGATCTCTGAACTCACAATCTAAAAAAACACCTTTTGGTAAAGTTAGTTTTTAATATTGTCAGTTAGAAAATGCCACTTTTAGAAAGTGGGCATTTTCTTGCTTAAGCATGCAGTGGCTCTGCCCGCCTGTGGAATCTATGTGTGGGTCAGTCTGACAGTTGGGCTTTTTGGGAATTCCCTCTAGACAGTGCCACATAGGGAGCTGGGGTGTAGCCTCAATATCCTGATGAGTCTCCAGGACTAGAGTGGGGAGGGAGGAACTGACACTGACACCTGAATGGACTGTGCCTGTCCTCACACAATGCAGTCTCCAACCCCTTGGTGTGTGTCTTGGGCTAGACCTGGGCAGGGAAGGATCTTGTGAGCAACAGAGATTTTCCTTTGAAGTTTGCCTACTTCAAAGGCAGAAAGGAGTATAAGTAGCAGACCAATGACCCCAGATTTTGAGATTACTTCTGGATCAAGAGGAACCTCTGCTAAGGAGAAGAGCTGAAGAGCTGGAGGAGGAGTACTGCCCCTTTGCCTTTGAGTATGCTTTGCTGGGTTGGTCTGCAGTTGCTGCTTCTGCCCAAGAGAGGACAAAGACTGGACTTTGCTGTGTTGTCCTGCTTGCGAAGTGTCTTCAAGGGCTTGGACCGAGCTTGTCCCCTGTTCTGAAGTCTCAGAGCCATCAACGACTTCCTCTGCCAGCACCTGGACTCTCTTGCTGAGACTCCTACCTTGCCAAGTGGTGCCCAATCCAGTCCCTGGGCCCTTGAAAGGAGAAGCTGGTGGAACCAAGACTTAAGTCCACGCACAGGATCCATGCAGAAAAAAAACTGACGCAGGACCTGCTTTGCGGCTGAAAAATTGACACACCACCTGCATTGAGGCTGGAAAATTGATGCAACACCTGCTGGCAGCTGCCAAAATCGACGCATCACCCACACAGTGTGGCTCTTCACCACCATGCACCAGGATTTCCCACTCATTGTTGCTGGGTGTCAAAACCACAGATGCATCGCTCTTCTGTAGGAGAGAAAAACTACGCATTGCCTACCCGACCGGAGACGAAACAACGCACGGCCTCACTTGCGAGTAAGGAATTGATACATCGCTGACTTTTCCGATGCACGCTCACCCGTGTGGCTTTATTTTTGATGCAAACCAGGTCCTTTGTATAAAAACAATGGATCCATTGATTTATATGGATTAGGACTCTTTTTGATTTAAAAATTCATAACTTTGCTTGTGAATGTTGGATTTTTGTCATTGTGATCTTGTTTGATTTAGATAAATATTGGCAATATTTCTAAACTGGTATTGTGTCTCTTTTGTGGTATTTCGACTGTGTCTCTGTGTGTGTTGGTACAAATACTTTGCACATTGCCTTTGCGATAATCCTGGCTGCTTGTGCCAGGCTACCAAGGGGGTGAGCAGGGGTTATCTTAAAAGTGTAACTCCCTTGCAGTGACTAGAGTGAAGAACCTTGCTTGGACAGATTGCAAACTCACTTCCAACCAGAGACCCCATTTCTAACACTCCGTCTCAACGGTGATGGATATCCCATCCGCCAAAATCTAAATACCATTATATTCTATGGGATTTTGATTTCGGCAGATGGGATATTCATCATGGCTGTGAAAGAATAACCCATCCGTCAATATCTTAATCAGGCCCTAAGTGGCGGGACCCATAGTTTTTCTCAGAAGTCCATGACCAACGATACCAAATGTCAGGGGTGCCTAATACCAAGGCTTTGCAGTCATGATTCTTCCTCATGTCTCTTCCAGCCACTGCCAGATACTCATTACCCCTGCACCTCACTCTTGCAAGTCAGATTCCTTTTCATCCCTGCTTTCTTCCTTTAGCATTTTTTTTGCTCTTTCCCTTGATACAGCACAATTTACCTTACCTTCAGGCTCTGGTGTAGTCATTGAATTACAATAGAACCCATTTGGATCCAGAAGAAAATAAAGAGGATGGTTTCAAACTATGAAAGATTATTAACAAATTAGTCACAGTTACAGTCTTTATTCATGTGTTAAATTGTTGTCAAACTAGGCATAAGAGCAGTATTGTTCATTAATCCAACATGATAATATCAGGAAGGTAGTAACATAAATAATTTGAAGAGTGCAAACTGCAAAGCAGAGAAAGTATTGGTCCATAAAGGAGCTTTGTTTGTAAATAAAAATGTGCTGGTGCCCAAAGCCTCCTCTTAAACATGCGGCTGCTGCAGTTAAATGTGGGAACATCGAATACTGAGGCAGAGTAATCCCGAAGCCAACCCGGGCCTCTTCAATCCATTTAAAGCCACTCCCTGCCCCTTCAGCTCACTTTTACATCTTTCTGCTTTCTCCCATTGTGACGCTTTTTCATTTTTCTCCTCCTCCGTCTTTCCCAAATGGGTCTTCTGCTCACAGCAAATGCTTGAGGCAGAAGAATAAGCACCGGCCCTCAAAAATAAGTGCTAATGCTCAGTACTGGAAACAACAAGTACAAATTAAGCACTGCCCTAAAGTAAACTAAACATCTAAGGATTGCAGAGGAAAATCCGAAGCACAGGTGTTAGTCTGACGTAACCCAAGTTAAGGATCAGGGCGAAAAAGTTGTTCAAGAGTCTAACTCAGGAACTAAAAATATGGAATCTCAAGTAACAGAGTTAGGAAAAGGGCTTCCCTTGACAAAGTCAGGACAAGATTTCCTACCAGCTATTCTAAAACACACAATTAGAAATACATTGCATTCTCTATCTAGAGTTTCTTTCCACCAACTCCTCCGAACTTGTACTAATCAGGTTGCATCTTCTCCTTGGAGCAGGAAAACTCACTTGGCTCCCATCATAGAACATAGGTACATACAGCTTCATGACCTAGGATATATCAGTCTGTACTGCATGGTACAGGATGATCTTTCTCATCCTGATGCATGGTGTAAATCACAACAAACTTCCAATTAATCCCATCTGCTTTAACATTTCTAAAAGCAAAACAGTAAACAACTCTTTTAACTAGTGAAGGTTATCTTTTTCCTGCAACGAAAAAAACATGAAAGCACATTTCAGAATGGACATATGTTAAACAGTGAAGGCTTTCAGCAGTTGAGGCCTATTTGCATTTAGGCCACTTTTAAGAATGCACATATGGTTAAATGTGAACTGCCTCTAAGCCAGTGAACAGTCTTTGATTATACAAAGAGTGGCTTCTTCATACGAATATCTAAACATTAATACATGTATTAACATATAAATAGTAATGATTATAAAACCTTAAATTTTCCTTCTCTACTTTTCTCCTTCTTTCCCCCTTTTTGTGTTTTTTTTCTCTATCTTGCTCTGGGTCAAAGTTTAATGAGGTAAAATAAGTGCAGATCTCCAAAAGTGAGTACTTGTGGGCCCACCACTAGCACAGGCTTAAATCAGACACTGTTGAGGGACGTATTTATGGAAGAGCACTTGGTCCATAATAATGGTAATTTTCTGATCTTCTGATGAATATCTATTTTGTAATCAATGTGTTTGCTGCAATTATGCCTGCTGAGATCGTTTGTATTGATCAGCTTATTGCTACAACAAAATTATCATTGAGAGTCCTGATCCTTAGCAGTGCTGCTGATTGACTCACAGCTAAGATTAAAGTGTGCCAAGGCACTACCAGGACCTATGCCATCAAGAGGTGAGGTATGGCCATAGTGTTAGGCCTGATAATCCAAATGTCTAATTCTAGGCACAATAACACAGCTGAATAATAATTTTTTTGTTAGCTTATGAGGAGGTCTACAGCATCAAACTGAAGTGATTGTTTACTGAGATTTTGCAGCCCTTTGAAAGGGCTCTGCTTGTTCCAAGATTCAGTGTAATGGAAGCTACATGTTTTTCATTCATATTTTTGTAGTCTTGCCTCGCACATCTCTGATGTTTGTTGTTGCCAGCATTGCATACAGTACTATACACAGTCAGTCCTTGCTCATGATTAGATTTTTTTGTAAATCAATTATTTATTAATTTGATATTGTGGATTTACTCACTATTGTATGTTACACTTCCCTTGGCATAACAAGTTTACCATTTTTATGATTGGCTAGGGTATAACTTTCCACTGCTGATATCATGAAGTCTACATTTTATATTCAATTATTTATTCAGCAATCCGTGTTTGGTTTTCAGATTTTACTGTTGCTTTTTAGTTTGCCCGCTCAACAAACTTCACCTCTCTCGCCCACCATCCCTCTTGATATTTGTTTGGCAGTGCACTGGATGGCCGCCTTGATGATGTCTGCTATTTTTACTTACACTGACTCTGCCCTCCATTCCTCCCTGCTGATGCTTCTTCATACAGTACCATGTATCAGATGATGGTGTTGGTGAAGCCCTATCCAGTCTTGCCTCTCCCCATGGTGGTAGCAGTTATTAGTTTTGCCAATGTCTGAAGCTTTTATTCTTCACTGACATTGGCAAAGCCAATAATGGAAAACAGCTATGTTAAAAGATGGCCTCCGAGTTGCTTCACCATGTTGAAGGAAGATAATTAATTACTCAAAGCATGTGGCATCAGGCAACATGGTGGTCACCTTGAAAGTATAGAAAACAATGGGGCATATTTACAAGAAAGTGGTGCATCGGTCCCGATGAGCCATTTCTCTTGCTACTCCCTTGCCCCGCCTAACGACAGCATGGTTATGCTGTATTAACAATACTGCACACCATGGCAGTTGTTACCACAAAAACATCATAATTGTTGACGATGTTGTGGCGCTTTGCTCCACTAGTGTAAAGAATGTTGACGCTCGTACAGCAAAGCCCAGGGAGGCCCATTGATTTTAGTGGGTGCTTCATTATAACACCTGCCATGAGCAGGCATTAAAAATTATGGAAAAACTGGTGCATTGAAATCTAGTACATTTTACTGCACCTTTTTTTCGGTCCTCCCTATGTGGGAACGCCAGCCTTGTATACATTATGCCTGGTGCAGGCATAATGTGGTGAAAGGGGTTGTAAAGTGGCTCAATGCATGCATTGTGGATCTTTGTAAATATGGTGCGGGGAATGTCCACCCTAATACTGCCTTAGCATCATAAAAATGGCACGGCGGTGGAAGGGGCTTTTAAATATGCCTCAGTGTTTTCATTCCTTTCAATTCATTTAACATAGCTGGTCATGCATTGTATTGCTCTCTCATCATTGGCAAACCGAGACTAATTAGTTTTGTCAAAGCCTGAAAGGTTCAATAATAACATAGACTGGACTTAATGTAACGAGATGCTTTTTGACCTAGTAGCCATAGGCAGAGTGTATGTATGCCTCTGCCAGCAGCCATTTCCTCCTGCCCCTAACCTCATGCCTAGATGTACAGCACACAGAACATTGCATTAATATAGCTCACGTGTTTTTGGCAGTGTTTCAATGAGTACGCTTTACGAAATTTTTAATTGAGTCCTGTAAAGTTCAATGGATAGGCATGAACTGTGCTAATTTATAAACTAAACCTCCAGTTTGATAAAAGTGATAAACAAACCAGAGATAATTGGCCTCTGTTTCTATCTTATTTGAACCACATAATCCAATTTACAATGTGCTATTTCAAATTAGAATTGTGAAATGGGAATGGATGCAATCGCAACTTCTGGTAACGAGAGACCATACCACCTTCGACATTCGTTTCCTTATCTGAAATGTGACTGGTGTCTCAGGTAGCCCCTTTCACAGTTGTCACTGAAAATTAAACATCATTGACAGGCATGACACTGTCTAATTCTGGGACACAGACAAGGTTCATATGGATTAGCTCTGATATCAAGACAATAAAGGAGAACATTGTCAAAGCAGTTTCATTCACCTTTAATAATCGGAATAAAACTTTGCAGCTGGGCTTTTAAAATTGCTCTTTCGTGATGCATTATGCAGAATGGAAAAAAAAAAAACCATATATTGTACTGTCCTCACTCGGTATTGTGGATGACGTTCAAAGTACGACAGGGAGAAAGAGAAGAAAGAAAGAATGATAGATAGAAAGAAAGAAAGAAAGAAAGAAAGAAAGAAAGAAAGAAAGAAAGAGAGAGAGAAAGAAGGAAAAAATAAACTAAGAAAAATGGAAAAAGGAAAGAAAGAAAGAAGCTAATGTAGGCTCTGATTTCGACCTATGCAAAGTTTGATTTTTCAATGTTTTTTTCCCCTGGCTATAATATACTCTGCCCGATTGTTTAAAGTGTTGTTAAACATCTATTGAGAGAGTGGGTTAGATGGACGTTTACATATAACTTTTGCCGTATACCACTTCCTGTGTACAATTGGGATAATTGAATTTTAGAATAGGTATGTCGTTTATTGGATTGTCTGCACATTACAAAAGTGCACCCCCTCATTAGAAGAATTTGTATTAAACTTTAAGAACAACGGCCTTCACAAACATCTACATTGTATCCGTAAGGCGGAAAAAACAATCATTATGTGAATAACTCCGGATGTCACTGCTGTGGTCCTGAGTGGGAGAGCACACGACCTTACAAAAAACAGTGTTCTTTTCCTCTTATGTTCAAGTAAAATAACCAAACCTGGGTGCGATTCGTGTACTATGATCGGCTCTGCTATACTTTTAACCAGTTTTAATTTCGAGAAATGCTCTGTCAAATTTGACGCTTGTTTGGAGAATTGCCTTTTTCCAAACTGGTCCAAATACCAAGTCACAAGGCAATGCCTGGACAATTTGTATGGGGGCAGAGAATAATCGAAAATGTCTTAAATTGCAATGGATCTTGCTTCAAAAGACCCTGCTGTAGAAATATTTAACCGGAGGTCACAACCAATCACAGCAGCAGGTGTTGAAACAATCGTGCTCGTTATTCTAAATTCTAATTTTTCACTTACATTGCTGCTGGAGGGCCCATCAAACATAATTTGCACAATATTTAGCCTTGTGCTTTACGCAGGTCAAGCTATTAACCATAAGGTACATATTTTAATGCAGAAGGAATTTTAGATTTAGAGATACTTAATAGATATCTAAAGTGATTGCGACCAAATACTCCATAGAAGGAGTTCAGACTCCTCCGATGAGCCATTGCCTTACCAGCTTGATGGATCATGTGGTGTGGGTTGCTTAAGTAGTGGGAGGAAATGCTTCTAAATTAGGAGTATATTTTTACAAATTTCAGTTTCCCCTGCCCCAACAGCCATCCGAATACAATACTGTTTCTTCTTCTACATTTGATTGCCACTACCTCATTCTTCTCAGCAAAGATTTTCAGAAAATTAGTTGTTGCATAAGAGAAGAGTACATCCAGGCCTCAGTAAATGCCTTTAGTATCAAGTTGGTTTTATGCCTTATTGTTTGCGAAGGATGTAGGCCTAACCTTGGTAGGAAGCAGTGTAAATATAAGATGATTCCTTGGCGATCATACATGTGTAATGAACACAGTAAAGGGTCATGTAAATATCAGCCCAAATTAACAACTTACACATCGTAGATGAATGGAGGGTGATTATTACCTTTAAGTCGCCTAGTGGAATTATGTTCTAGAGGGTGAGTTCATCAACTCAGTTTAAAACTAGGGATACATCTAAAAAATCATCATAGACAGTTGCTTCTTGTTAGACTTTGGGGTTTTGTTTGGCAGAGGTATCCACCCTGTCCAAGCAGGAACCACAATCCTAGTCAGGCTAAATCAAATATACACAATAAGTTAACCTGTGCTCACGCTCTGGTAGCTTGGTACAGAGCAGTCAGGCTTAACTTAAGTGGCAAATGCTAAAGTATTTGTGCAGCACTTTAAACATTAAGACAGTAAAAACAACACATAAAATGACACCACGCCTGGTTGGAAAGATAGAGCCGAATTCTATGAGTAAAACAAGACCAAAATGACAAAAATCCAATAGGTAGAAGTCGAGATATGAATTCTTAAAGACTAAAATGCAATACAGTGCTTAGAAGCATAAATTGCACACCAGGGCTATCTGGTCATGCTAGACTGTGGTAAATCCAAAAGTTCAAGCTGACTGCAATGGTGCGTGGGTCGGATACAGTCCCAGACATGTCCTTCTTAAGTTTTACCTTCTCAGAATTGAGCCAAGAGTCACTTCGCAGGGAAGAAGTTTGCCGGGAGCAAGGAGAGTGTCGCTGGTCTGCAGGCGCAAAGAGTCAGCTGGGCTTGCAGACAAGCAGGATGGAGTCTTGTGAGCGGCAATACTTAAAGTGTGAAGAGATAAACTTGTGGCAGTTTGCACTGAGTGCGCGAGTGGTGCAGTTTTGGAGTGAGCTGGACCATTCCCGGTCACAAAGAGACCTAAAGCTTGATTTCAGGAGCCACAAAGCCACTTTCAATGGCCCTAGACTGGAGGAGTACCTCTTGGGGGAAAGGAGACGGATGAAGAGGGGTCCAGGAGCTGTAGCAAGTGAGTTGGAAGTCTTATGTGTCAGCAGAGCACCATACGTGGGATTGCATTTTGATAAAGCAGACCATTTTAAAAAATGCAGCCCATTTTCCTAAAAGTAAAATGGGATGCGTTTCAAAAAATAAAATTAAATGTTTCATTTTTTAAGAGTAGACAGTGTACTTTTGGACCACTGTCTGCTCCTAAAAAATATTTGTTTCAACATTTACAAAGGGGAAGGGATTCCACAGGCACCCCTTCCCATTTGCAAAAGGTACCACCACCCTGGATGTATGTGTTTAAAATGAATGTTTTGCAACTGTAATTTGGTCTCAAAACTTCATACATACCATTGCAAATAAGTACTAGGAAGGAACACCCTAAACATGCTCCTTTCAAATACTTAATTGTTAAACACAAATGGCGATGCAGTAACATGTTGCCAAATCGCAATTTGTGTTTTGTACATTTTAATAATCTTTTTTGCAGTCGCAAACAGCCTGATTCTGCCAATCAGGCCATTTGTGACCTCGAGAAAGTTTGCACATATGGCCCTATAATTTTTAAATACCACTCTGTATGGTTGCTTAAATTTTGTACCTCGACCTCACTCCAACTCAAATTTCCAATCTGAGGAAATTTGAAGGAAAGCGCCATTTCAATACTAAAGATAGAGAGATTGCTTAGAGCATTTTTCCAGCCCCGCTTCCATTAAGACCCGCAATGTTTCATATGTTGAAATAATATAGTCAGTTATACCTTTTATGTTAATCTAAATGGTTAATCACCTTCCAGGTGACTGTTACTCACCATATAACCGAAATGCTGCAATATTAGCAATATATTTACTCATTGTTCATTGGCTTTAAAATGCTGTGACAGTATAGTTGTTGAGATCATCCAGGCTCCCTCCATTTCATCCTTCTAAGAGGCATCCAATTCCCTATTAAACTCGCCCACAATTAGAATCCAATCGGCTTGTTCTCTCTCAATCATTAAAGGGATGAATACAAAACCCAATATCAACAGTGAATTATTTTGTGATTCTAAGGAAATACATATATTGAAAAGTAGTTGTGAACAAACCCTTTCCTCAGGTGATATTGAACTTGAATCTTAGACACTAAAGAACATTACTTGAATGATAAAAGATTACACATTTCCATTAATACTTTACAAAAAGGAGAACAGAGATGGCATACCTTGCATGACCTTCATTGGAACTTCAGGTAGGTCTGCTTATTACATAGACATTCTCAATCAGAATGTTGCACACAGCCCAGGTTTCTTGTAGGCAAAGAAAATGCTTTATTAGTCCATTTTAGTAGAGGGTTTCTTGTTGTCTATCAGTCCTGCCAGATTCTGAGAGGAAATATAAAGATTTTAGCTAAATTAACGTTAGAATGTTTTTATGAAGTGAATTTTTATTGAGTGCACCCGCTAGCTGGAACAATGCTCTTGTTTTATCATTACTATTATCATGGGCTGGTGGAGGAAATTAACCAAACTGCCCTCTGGAATCTTGAAAGTTTGAACCACTATAGTATAAGCCTCTTTAATGAGTTCATGTGATAATAGACAGACCTCCTTGGGCTGCATATGCAGATTTATGTCCACAATGTATCAGTGCCTTCTGAAAAATCATTAGGCACAGACTTGTAAAGTGGAATTACATCAAAAAAATCTGCTATGAAAGAAATTTCAAGTCTTCAAAATCAAAGAGAAGGCACACGTTGGTGAGAATTCCTCCTAATATGGATAGACATGCATTTGTTTGGAATTCTCAGTCTTATGACATCAAAATCATATCATATGCTAATGACACTCACATGACCCTCTACCTGAAGATGACATCAATTCCTCTCAAGATAAGTTTAAGACATGTCTAACATCAGTGGCATCTTGGATGGAAGAAATATGTCATAAGTTAAACTCTCAGAGAACAGAGATCTGGCAAACCCAATTCCATTTGGTCATCCTTGCAGTGGCTATTGAAGCTGGGTATAACGCTTACTCCAACTAAAATGGCTAGAAACCTTGGCATTAAATTTGATCAAAACCTCTCCTTTAAATCTCAAATTGCCTCTGTATCTGCCACATATTTTACTCTTTCAAAAGGTTTAGGAAAAATACTGGACATACTTCCCCCTTCTGCTTGCAGAACTGTAATCAATGCCCTAATCACAATTGTGGCACTTCGATACATTTAGGGCATTGTAAGTATAAGATCCAATGGCTGTAGATGGTCCAAAATGCCACAGCGAGACTCACATTGAACCTGCAGAGATATGAATCATGTTGGAGCTCTGTACTGGCTCCCCAACCAAGGATCATGTTCAAGGCGTTAGTCCTTACTTTGTATGCCTTCTTCAAGATGGTCCCTAAATACCTTTAAAATCTAATCCGTCTTTATGGCCTGATTAGACCCCTCAAGTCAACCGGGGCAAGGCTGATGTTGATACTGTGCTTCAAATGAGCTAGACTTGTGAGGTTGCTCTTTTGCGCACCTGGCTGCAAAACAGTGATTTGCCTGCCTCAGGACTTCCTCCTAAATGCCAGATAAACACCTTTTTGGAAATCTCTGAAACCTGACTTTTAAAGTCCAATTCTGTCAAACCAACTTGCTTATTTGTGGTGTACAACCCTTTTTAAGTCCAAATATGTCAAACCAGCTTCCCAATTGCTGTATACAAGCCTTGGTCTTTTACACCTGGATGCAAATCATTCAATAATTTAACTGTAACCAACTTAATATCAGAAAAACTCATTAATATTAATTGCATATGCACGTTGAGCAGATTTGAAATTCTTGACCTATTTAGTTGAAGCCTTCCAATGCAATATTTATTTTGTAACAGCAGTAGACAGTTGTATAGATGTGACAAGCAATCTTTCATTTCCCTGGTGGGAGAGTTCCAAGTAGAATCAGTGGTTTAATCTCAGCAGTGTAGTGAGTAGTTCACAGGGTGCAACAGTGGATGCACTTGTTACATGATCAACCAGATGGTCCTTTTCTACCAAAACCTACCTAGGTGGTTTTTAGCACCTGGCAGATACCTGATCCTTTAGCTACTGTGAGGAGACACGAAAGTCAGAATTTTCAGCCGTATAAGTGTGAAATCTTCAGGATCTCTGTCTTTTTTGCAACTCTATGCTTGTTAAAATTCCACTTTTCTGCCACGTTTCTCTCTTTCGCTAGATAGTGATAGTTTTGCATGAGATTGCTTATTCAAATCAGGTAAAAGGTAGGGAGGGTGCAACATTTGCATAGTTTGCTTTTATTTAATCAGGAATATTTTCTGCAGCATTACATATAATCCTACAGAATGCAAATTCCGTGGTATATTTTACAGCAAAATGCGCCCTTGTGCCAGTTTTTGACATGAGGACACATTTCAAGCTAACAAAAATACAGCAGAATACAAAATGCTACAAACCTCAGCCACTCACATTCTGTTGTTCCTATTCTGTTGTTCCCACACTCTCTTCCAGACCTAGTTACAAGATGCTCTTTCATGATGGCCATTCAATATCTTATTTAATGATGTCAGGCGAAGTTCTTTGAGCAATTTTCATAATGAAAAAAAGTGTGCCATGAGAATCCTTTTCTCTAGGAATGTTTATACGCTGTGCTTTTTCCTTGTAGTTTATTTGGTTTGCTTGAGGCTCCATGTTCCTCAAAGTCTTACCCTTTTCTTTGCAAGCAAAGGTCGGATGGGAGAAGCTATGAGAAGTTCTTGCAGTCTTGCCCTTCACTTGGGTAAAAGGCACATGTAATCTTACACTTGTTGCAAGCAAGCGGGCCTCATATTTTTAACATGCCTGACCACGGCTGAACAGGTTGCTCCTAGACACGGTCAAACTGGCTACTGGGCATTTTGATGGGCTGGCAGGGTGGAGTCTGGTTTCATTGATATGGGGGCTGTTTTTTGCCAGAAATTTGAGGCCATGTTCATACTTGCAGCGCTTCTAAATAAACAATGCAAAAAAAATGGTTTTAGAGCATGCTTAACCCCTTTGCTGCCAGGTCTTTTCCTCCTCAGGTGCCAGGCCTTTTTTGGCTATTTTGGGCAGTTCTTGCTTAGGCCCTCATAACTTTTTGTCCGCATAAGCTACCCATGCCAAATTTATGTCCTCTTTTTCCAACATCCTAGGGAATCCAGAGGCACCCAGAGTTTGTGGTTTCCCCTGGAGAAATTAGCCAAAATACAGCAAAAATGACATTTTTAAAAAAGAAAATGGGAAAAAGTGATGCAGAAAAAGGTTTTTTCCCCCTGAAAATAGCATCAACTAAGAGTTTGTGCTGTTAAAATCACCATATTCCTAGCTTTCAATAACAGGTAGATTTGAATCAGAAAACCACATTTTTCAACCCAATTTTGGAATTTTACTGGGACATACTCCATTTTTACTATTTTTTGTGCTTGTAGCCTTCTTCCAGTTAGTGACATTAATGGGTGTGAAATCAATACTGGATCCCTGACAGCTAAACATTTCTAACTTAGACAAAATTCTGAATTCAGCAAGGGGTCATTTGTGTAGATCCTACAAGGTTTTCCTACAGAAAATAACAGATGAAATAAAAAAAATATTGAAATTGAGGTGAAAAAAACCCAGCCATTTTCTCCACATTTTACTCTGTAACTTTTTCCTTTTTCCTGGCTTCCTATGTGTTTGGGTGCTTTTACAGGTTATGATGCAGAACTACAGCTTGCGGTTGGTGCTCTGCAACAAATCATCCAGGCTCAAGATGGTCCAAGCACAATGTCTCAAGACGCCTACTTTTGCTGGTAAATAAAAGGAGTCTTTATGTAAACGCTGTGAAAACCTAAAAAGCCCCCATAAAAACAGCATAGAGGGAACCCTCAGAGATCTTGGAAAATCTGTGTTTTATATTGTAAATAGAACTGTTTATTCTTTTTTATTATCCCCAGGCCCCCCTGCGGTACAAGCGACTCTCTGGTAACGAACCAGAATGTGGTAGGGGGCATTAAAAAGATGGTCCACAAAAGGAAATCCCCAGCGTCTAAGGAAGGTCCACATACAAAGAAAGGACCCTCACACCGAAACACCTCAGGTGAGTTTTTAGGCACTAAAGAGCCAGAATAATTTAATCCCTAGTGTATCTCAAACCTCTTTCACCCCAAGATATAGTGGCTACAGCAACACCTAATATGTATTTTGTTATCTTTACATCCTAGAGTCAGCATAAAGGAGTTCTGGAAGAGTCGTCCATCAGACTAAGCAGGCTGCATCGTCTTTAAAGGACAGCAATGTGACCCTTCAGAACCCCATGGCACCAGCCTCATCCGTGAACACCGCAGGACACCAGGACAAACCGTGCACCGGTTCTACAGACAGCGGTCATGGCCCAGGTACAGCCCTTGACTACACCCCATCAACAGTAATAAAGGCTATGCCCAGTACCACAAACCCTTCTACTGTAACTACCTGTGTACAAGGGTTTGGACAATGTGACAGCTTAATACTTACATCCACAGACACGCACCATCCTCTACCTTGTAGAACCCCTGGTTGGGACCCTAACCAGTGCAATAAGCCTAAAATAAATCGGTTGTCCTTAAAGAACCGCAAGAAGAAGCTGCAGACCCCTGAGCTACAAGCAGTGCCTCTAGACCTGTCTTTTAAAAATGTTGTTAAGGCTCAGACTGTTCCACATAGCCCACCGCATTCTAAATGTTCAACGCTTGAGGAGTCTAATATAGTCGGGTCTGCCAATGCCCTTGTACCAGCGGCCTGTATAACTAGCCCTCTCCATTTACATGACACACGCATGAAAACAGATAGCACCATAGACGATCCATATTCTGGGTGTATAGGACTTCTAAAGGCACTGGCAGGTCTGCTAGAGAGTTCTGAAGCCACAGAAATGCCCTGTGACCCTTCTAATGCACCCCGACGGGTTGCAATCACCAGGGTTTCAATCACCCACACCCAGCCACAGTGCTTCATATGCATCAGAGCCCTTGAGTTATTATGACCAGCATTTAACTTCCCCATGTCTGATGTCACCAATTACAGCCCCTGGAGCATACAACCCCACCAGCCTGGCACCAAGTACCTGCGCGCAATGGTCTTCACCATCCTCCTCAATATATCCTGATAGCAGTACAGGATGTAACGGTTCACAAAATCAGAGTTTTGTATCGCCATCTAGCGATGATCAGTCCTCCCAAGCACCGGGATGTTCACACTGGGGCCCTGTTTGTTTGACCCATCCCAACCCGTCCATTCAAAAAGGGCTTATTGCAGTTAACAGTGATCAGACCCCCGGGCTAGTTATGGGTAATATACAGCACACAGCTAATGACACACATAGCAGAACAAAATGTGGCGCCCTGACCCCCAACACAGTTTTGGACACTTACCTGAAAGAAATACAACAGGCTGCTAGGAAACTAAAATCATGCCTGAAGCTCAAGACCTTAAAACTGGGGAAGTTGGGGGTCAATACTGGGTCTTCGAGACCAACCCAGAGAGTGTTAATCCCACGGTTAGCAAGGTGTAGAAGGGAGGTAGTTGTAGAATGTGAATCAGCCACAGAAGACATAGACAATATATCAACGTGACTAGGAAACCGTGTACCCCTAAGGAGCGCCCTATCTGCTTTTTGTAAAAAGGGTGTCCATAGGTCTAAATATAAAAAGCAGACCCAGGATGTACTCAGTAAAGCTCTACGTGTTTTACGAGCACTCAAAACCAAAAAGCTGCTAGGGCCAACCCCCAACTGTTTAAAACTCCTAAAAGCAGCACCCTCAACACCTAAAACGCTCCCTATAAGGCCTCAAAATCTAAATTTAGGAGAGAATATAAGCATTTTCAAGGCCTCAAGGCGTAAAGTTCAGAACCTGCTAAACCTCAAACATCCTAAAGGACCCCCACCCATATTAGGTGAAACCGTAAGGACACCTCCTGTAAATACACCAACTATTGTTCAAATAGGCTGTGGTTGGTTGCCTAAAAACAGCTGGGCTTGTAAGAAACAGAAGTGGGCTAGTAGCGCTAGAAACTGTAAGCTTTTAGTAAGAAAATTAAAGAAAGCAAAACTATGCATTACATGGTGGCATAAAAATACCCCAACAACGAGCCGTAGTCAACTGCTGCGAATTATACCCAAAGGAGCCCTCCATCCTGCGGCGATCCTCAAGCCGAGGATTCAGAACTGGTGATTTTAGAAAGTGTCAAAAGATACAGTCGTACTGTAGAGAGATTTAATGCTACTGAGCACTATGAGGAGTTTAGGTTTGTTAACCTAGACTGTCTAAACTCTTCCGATCAGGGTGTTATAACTATACATCAGACCGTACAAACGCTCATAAACCGATTGTTACATGATGTGGGGCCTAACGATTTCTTCTAGCTACGTTTTCAGGGGCAGGGTCTCAACAGTCCTCTGTTCATCAGACAGTCGTCTCGAGATGTGTTTGGCGCTGTGATGTTTCTAGAAAACTTGTCTAAGCTTTTACAGAGCAAGGCTGAATTAATGGCGTATGGGACCTTTAGAATCATTGCCCTCATTGTTAGGGGTTGTGAGGGCAGTGCTTCCATAACCTTAAAGAGCGTCATGTATAGTAAAATCATTGGCAAGAAATATTGATCGTTGCTCGACTTTAACACCGGAGCTACCAATATCTGTCTGGTGGCAAGCATCGTGGGGCTGTTGGTGGACCGAGCTACCCCAGACAACGTCATTATGTCTATGGTGACGGCAGCCCACAAGGTGCTTCAATTACCGCCTGACAGACTGGTTGGTTTTGGTGACCTGGGCCTTTTTGAGAACCATTTTGCCATTACCGTAAAAGTTCTGTACCACCACGGTTTTTGGAAGTACTTCACTACCGATGAGCATGTGAAAAACAAGACCGTATATGTGCTACATCACGAAAACCACTTTTACAGTATCTTGAACCTGAAGGGGTTTTCTAGGAGCCAAATACGCGCGCGAGCATTGTGACCACATATACAACAACTGGACCAGACACCAGTGTGAAATGCACTGTAAAATGTGTCAGAGGGACAGGTGCGCCGACAACGACGCTCAGAAGATGAACTGCTTGACGTGTAAGATGTTTTGTCGGTTGCAAGACTGCTTGAACGTAAACATCAGCCTCGCACAGTGCCTACGTAAATCAGACTATCAGGCTTGCGGGAGCTACAAGGCCACCAACCACGATTGTAAAGGTATTCACTGTCCCAGGTGTAAAGCGTATTTTATAGCCAGAACAGCATACAAGTGTTATATGCTTGAAGGCTTCCCCCAGTAAAAAACAGAAGACTATATCGTATTCAATATAGAGTGTGCGCAGGAGACGGGTGTGCTCCAGCCTAACTACATTTACGCCCATCATCTAACAGCCGATGAAAACAGGGAGTTTGAAGGCCGGTCGTGCATGAACGGTTTCCTCAACACGTTAATGCAGCCAAAATACAATGAATATACAGTGCTGGCTCACAACTTGAAAGTGTATGACTCATTCTTTATTCTCCGGGACGTGATTTGTGAAAAGCTGAACGTGGAGCTCATCACCCAGGGTTTCAAACTGATACTGTTAAAGGTTGTGCCTTTTGAAATTAGGTTCATAGACACCTTGAATTTTCTGCCAATGAAGTTGAGCAAGTTGCCAAAAGCCTTTGGTTTTGAAGGCTGTAAAAGTTATTTCTCTTACTTTTTTAAGACATGGGCTAATCAGAATTACAGCGGTCCTGTGCCTCCACCCGACAGTTATGGCGTTGAGTACATGATGCTCTCTGAAAAAGAGAGCTTTTGACAATGGTACAATAAAAACCGTGAAAATCTGTTTCATTTTCTAACAGCGGCAGATGTAATGATCTTGCATAAAACAAGAAACCTTTTCAGTGACGTTGTGGTGGCGATGACGAATGGGTCAGATTAATCAAACTGAATCCTGTAAGAGGAAAGAAATTGTGGAATACTTAGACCCATTTCAGAACATTGCTCTGGCTTCCATGTGCATGTCTATTTATGTTTTTAAAACCTGAATCCATAGCTCTAGTACCGCCTGACCTCTATAACGGTAAACAGAAAAGTTACTCCACCCCGTCTATTCAGTGGCTCATGTATGTCTCGGAGAAAGAGAACATCTTCATTCAACACATGTTGCAGGGTGGCAAATACCACTTGGACTGCGACTATCTAGACGGGTATGCGTTAATTAACTTGGTACCAACCGCCTTTGTGTTCAACGGTTGCTTTTACCACGGATGTCCGCGTTGTTACAAACCCCACAAGTTTAATAGACTGCAGGTCACCACATTTGAACATCTGCATCATCATACTCTGGCAAAGCCGCTGTATATTAAAAACAGTGCCTTTGTTCTGAGAACCCTCTGGGAACATGAGTGGTTAGACGAGCTAACAAAAGATTTGGAACTCAGCGCTTTCATTAAGAACTAGCAGTTACCAGCACTGTTGGAACCCCAAGACGCTTTATTCGGCAGACATACAAATGCCATACAGCTGTACCGGGTTGCTGGTGAGGGGTATAAAATACACTACTATGACTTCACCAGTCTGTATCTGTTTGCGAACAAGGTGAAGTTGTACCCAGTGGGGCATCCTAGGATCATATATAGGAACTTTAAGTCCCTAGACGAGTACTTTGATCTTGTTAAGTGCCAAATCCACCCTCCACCGAAGCTTTACTTCCCAGTGCTTCCATACAGAGTTGATAGCAAGCTAATGTTCCCCCTATGTCGAACATGCGCTGAAAGTAAACAGACTAGTGAATGTAGACATAGTGATGAGCAAAGGGTGCTGGAGGGGACATGGTGTACCATCCAGGTGCAAACGGCTCTTGAGAAAGGGTACCGCCTCGGTAAAATACTGGAAATTTGGCACTTTCCACACACCACAACCCGACTCTTTTCTGAATATATCAACATGTTTCTCAGAGGCAAACAGGAGGTGATGGTCGATGAGCTCTCCAAGCAAAATTACATCACTGATTACCAAGCTCACAAGGGTATTACGCTGAGACCAGTGTTCAGTAAGGTTAACCCCACAAGACACCAATTAGCTCAGCTCTGTCTCAATTATTTTTGGGGAAAATTCACACAATGTACCAATTTGTCAAACACATCTATCATCACAGATCCAGACGATCTTTTTAAGTATCTATTTGCCCCGTCTTACGAAGTGTACAGTTGCGCATTTATCAACGATGAGATGGCCGTTCTATGCTGGAAATATGCCAAAGAGTATCCCACAATGTGTAACAATATAAACATCTTCATAGTGTGCTTCACAACCACTCACACTCGTCTAGAGCTTTACAGGTTGTTGAATGAGCTTCAGGATCATTGTTTGTACCACAACACCAACTCTGTTATTTTTGTGAGTAAAGAGGGTGATGAAGATCCTGCGCTAGGTTATTATCTAGGGGATTTGACCAGCGAGCTCGAAAAGGATGAGTACATACTTGAATACACCTCCCCCGGACCCAAGACATATAGGGCCAGATGTAGCAAAGGGTTTGCGCCTCGCAAACGGCGAAAATCGCCGTTTGCGAGGCGCAAAAGCCTCTTTGCTATTCAGAAATGCATATTGCGAGTCGGACCGACTCGCAATATGCATTTCAGAATCGCAAATAGGAAGGGGTGTTCCCTTCCTATTTGCGATTCGGAGTGGAATGCAATTCCATTTGCGACCGCATATGCGGTCGCAAATGGAGTCGCAGTTACCATCCACTTGAAGTGGATGGTAACCCACTCGCAAATTGGAAGGGGTCCCCATGGGACCCCTTCCACTTTGTGAATGGACCCACAAATATTTTTTCAGGGCAAGGAGTGGTCCAAGGGTCCACTCCCTGCCCTGAAAAAATACCGAAACTAAAGGTTTCGTTTTTTTTTAAAAGTGCAGCTCGTTTTCCTTTAAGGAAAACGGGCTACACTTAAAAAAAAAAAAAAATGCTTTATTTAAATGCAGTCACGAACATGGAGGTCTGCTGACTACAGCAGGCCTCCATGTTTGCGAGTGCCTAGACTCGCTATGGGGCCGCAATTTGCGACCCACCTCATTAATATTAATGAGGTGGGTCATTGCAACCCCATAGCAACTCGCAGACGGTGTCTGAGACACCGTTCTGCATACCAATTTGCGAGTTGCAAATTGCGAGTTGCAGGGACTCGCAATTTGCAAGTCGCAAATTGGTGTTTTGCTACATCTGGCCCATAGTTACAAAACCTCTAACAACAAGGTTTGCAAGAAAGTCAAAGGTATCACTTTAAACATCAGCAATATGGTTAAAATACATTTTGACAGTCTGAAGGGTCTGGTGCATGAGTACTATGCATCGAGCAATCGTGAAAATAACAAAGCAATAGTCGTAAATCACCCAAGCCTAGTGTAGGTCCAAAAAAGGTGAGAAATTACAACACAGCCATTGTATAAAACCCTGGGAGTAGTTTTTGATAAACGGGTCCTGACCGAGGACTACAAAACACTGCCGTCCGGTTATTAAAAAACATTAGAGGTGTGAACCCCAACCGCTATTGACACCAGGCTGCAACACCCATTGTCCTACATTTCAGCAGGTCCCTCAAATAGCGGTCAAAGTTATTTTATAAAGAAACTGTTAGAAGCGCTCCCGGTGTTTTATCTCAGACCCCTAACAACATCGTATGGCTTTATTCATGATAGCAAAATCTTTACACAGAACTATCCCTAAAGTTCCCACACATCCGATTTATAGAAGGCATCCCCAGTAATCTCAATGACGACTTGTTACCTAAACACCTTGTAAACATGGCCATTGTGGATGATCTCATGCATGAAGGTGGGGACCAACCCGAGATCAAGAGGGCTTTTGCTCAATATTCACATCATTGTAATCTAAGCATATGCTACATCGTGCAGAACTTGTTTTACAAGGGTAAGAGCAGTCGTTCTATAACTCTCATTGCCTCAAACCTGGTCTTATTTTAAAAAACCCGCAACAAGCTTCAGATATCAATTAAAGCTAAACAGATGTACCCTGGAAATACACAGTTTTTCATGGATGCATTTAACAATGCTACCACAAAACCCCACGGCTACTTACTGATAGATTTAAAACCTAATACTCTAGAAGACTACAGACTACGCTCCGGTATTTTCCCACCTGACTTCCCAGTCGCTTACATGCCTAAAATAGTCACCAAAGCCTATAAAAAGGCCCATTAAAAGGACTTTTGTAACATTTACACTCTAAACCTTGTAATGTTAGGTCGCTACCATGTCTGCGTGGCTACAGCGTAATTTAGATCTCCTAAACATGCTGGTCACAGCCAGCCCCCTGAAAAGAAAGGCTACCCTGTGCGTGGCTTCGGACAATTTAGTGGCTGGCGTTTTAGAAATAGCCCTAAATACCCTAAAAGTTAATGTTCTGATATCAATGAGTCAGTTCCTCATGCTGAAGAAGAAGCACCACATTATTAAGAAGCTCAGCAATAAAAGGGTGTCTCTTCTTTCTAAAAAGAAACTGGTCAAACGGTCTGGAGGTTTTATAGGGGTGCTGCTGGGTATAGCTGTACTCTAATTACAGGTCGTCTGTCAAGAACCTGATGGAGCACATCCAAAAAATGTACCTTGTGCCTCACCAATAGCTGGAACAGTTGGGCCCTTCTACCACCGACGTCTAGGACATACGCAGAAATGAGATGCAGTGTTTCGATGCTGAGATCAAATCCATTTTGAACCGAACCGATTTAAAACCATGCTACAAAGCGGGGCTTTACTCAGGAGCCCTTCACATTTTTTTACAGTATTACAAACAATTGAACGCTGAAAAAAACAAATTGACTCTGTATACCCCTGGCACGGAACAGCCGTCAGCAGACCCGGTAGCACCTCAAGACTCAGGACCACCGGCCCCCTGAGATGCCTTTGTCGAAGACCTTTTAAAAAATATAAGTCAGAAGTATAGAGGTGCAGCGCAAATGCTGCTTGGTAAAATGACTGTTACTAATGAGCTGACCTCTTGGAACGACCGGTGTGAATTTGTTGACAAGGGACAACCGGTTGCTGGATCACACATGTACGATCTGGTCAGAAGTTTCACGCACAGCAAAACCCTCCTACAGGATGAGAGCAGTTCCTAAGCGCCGCTGCAGAACTCAACATTCCTTCCACGATCGTCGGTAACACTGACCACCAGCGAAGGCTTGAAAGTTTGAAAGATCCCACCCCTCTCTGGTGTTTTTACCATGAGTCCCACCGTGTCGACATCGCCTTTCTTTCCGCAGCTTACACCATCTAGGAGCAGTGACGCTCTACATATGGAGCCTAAAAATAGACTGTTCAAATTGAACACTTGGCTACCGCTCTAATGCTATCATGACATTTAAACCGTTGTACAGTTTGTTAAAAGGTTTGCACCTCGAAAGATTTTTGCTTCATTTATTTCTTTACCCGTGTAAATGTTTGTGCTCAAAACTGTTTGTAATAAACACTTTTAACTTTTCAACAGTGATCAGTCATCTTTTTCAAAATGGTTTTAAAATGTGTATTGGGTGAATAGAAAAATGTATAGTCTGAATTCGTGTTTAAAATATTTTTATTGTAGACAGTCATCAGTACAGATGGAGGTGTTACAAGGCCTTACTCTTTTGACAAACACTCTATTCTGTTTTAACAACGCTCGACATAGTCCTTGAGTTTTCATTCATATATTTCCTAACAATACCATTGTTGTTTACGAAATCGGCGGGATACAGATTTAAAAAAATTCGAAACATCATACCCTTGGGCATTTTACTAATAAAATATATGCAATGTTCCCCGCATGTGATGGCTAGAGGATCCTGTACACTCATCTTGTTATACTCGACCATGGGCTATGCTTTTTTGTACATGTTTGAATATCGTTTTTGTATAAATGTTAGGCTCTGGGAACTTCGCTAAACTGTCAAACACTTTAACCTTGTCTACATTCAGAAACAGGGCCTCCCAATTTGTACCACCGTTGTAATGTTGGTCGGTGTTAAAGATTAGGGTGCGGGGTCCTTCTGGGCCTATCTCCCCTGGTAGCCTGTCGCTAGGAATTACACCTACAAAATATTTCTTATAGCATATATGCCTGCGTAAGAAGTCAAGTATCTGCACAGTGTCAATTTTACAATCTTTTAATGATAGTCAAACATAATCTGTCGGGTGAGATTGACTTGGATGATGCTGTCGAATACAGGGAATATAACCATGTTCACATTGGTAGACAGCGCCTGTGTAAAGCATATTTCAGCTTTTAGATTTCCGTTTTTGATCAAGTTGTGGTGGTCACCGTCTTCCATGTCAGGAGTCAGGTCAAATGCAAACAGCGTGTAGCCGGCCCCATACCCTTCTCTTGAAACAACGACTCCTGAGTCACACAGATGTTTCCCCGTTACTGAGACCAGACCGAGATATTCCCTGGAAATTGGTTGTTCCAAAACTCGGGGTGAACGGTTTTGTGGGGATAACAGCTCCCTCATGGACCAAAGCGACGTAGTTGATGTCGTAGTGCTTGAAGTTGTAAGGGTCAGAGGTATAGAGCCCGCTAAAAGCTGTATTGTCCACAAACGCTATGATGATGAGTTAGAAATAGATTTTGCTGCTGCGTTAATCTAGTACCGGCGGGGATGCTGGATATCTTCCAAGCCACTCTTTCAATGGCGTACTTGGCGTTCGATAGTTGTAAAGCTTTGCGTGGGCCAGTCTGACGCTCAATGACACTTTAACTCTCTTTACAAACAGGCTTGCAGACAATAAAACCAGTTTTTTACTGCTACACATCGCTGCTGATGACACAGAACACATCCTTGTTGTGGTTAAGTTTGATCTTAAGATCTATATCATTGATGAGAAGCTTATCTTGGAAGAAAAGGTCTGAATTTATGTGCCCCAGGAGGTCAAACGGTCTACTGCCCGCGTCGAAGCTGGCTCTTTTTTTAAAAGCATTGTTGCCCCCATCCAACGCTGTGTCCTCAAAATGCGCTTGAGTATCTTTGTAGAAAAGCCCCGCTGAAAGCTATGTGTCCAGGGCTTCGTGACTGTAATTTAGAATACTCTCTATGTAGGCTTTGTAGGCGTAAATGTTATCACTTTGTGTGATGAGTTAATCACCCAGGTTAATGTCCACTTGATTAAACATGGTTGCGATGGGGTAGGTAATCGGCGCCACTTTAGCATCAGTCTCGATTTTGGTGCTGTTCACTTTTGTTGTTTTGCATACGAAGTGTAGCAGAGTGTTGTTAAGATCCAAATACATATCTGGGGACCCTGACACATAAAACTCTATTGGCTGCAGAGGCGTCAGAGTGGCTAGAGGCGATACTTCCATCAAAAAACAGTTCTCGATGCTGGTCTGTGTCAGTTTAAGAGAAAACAAAGCTAGCTCAGATTTGGCGCATTCACCTGAGGCACAAGTGTACGAAGGACCTGATAGCTGATTTTAAAAATATTCGCACTAGAGCGTGTCCTCTTCTTCTTCTTGGAAGATCTCTTCCATCTCATGACTCTTCTTTTGTGTGGGTCTTTTGAAGAAGTCCTCCATTTTTTGATAGGACATTGGCAGGCCCCTGCACCTCGAAGCCCTTCGCTTCCTTTTAATTTAACACCCGCATGCGCCTTGTACAACAACCCAGCTACGTCTTGGGTTTGTTTGTTTATGTCCTCGGCGACAGCCGACGTTACAGAGCTCACAACGTCATGGGCTATGTTCATAGCAGCTGCTTTAAAATGAGGTTTTGCAATTTCGCACCCTCTTCTCAAAAAAGGCATGGCTCTTCTAAACAAACTCTGAAAGAAGCCCCCCAATCCGGCTCTGTACATAACAGGGGCCCCTTGAAAGTTGGGCGACAGTCTTCCATAGCCGGCCTCAACTCTATTATAGTCCGTGTACATAGACGGATCCCCATATGTTTTCACGATGACCATCACAACTGCCTAACAGTCACCGTCGCGGCACGGCCTTAAGTGAAGCTTAACTTTCCTGTATTTAAAGGCCACCGGCTCTGACTGATCATCGTAGACCATGATGGTTATAGAGTCAAAATGTTTTGGGGAAATTGTCACCTAGTTGAGTTTGTGATGTTGTATACTAACCATCGTAATATTTCCTCCCTTCACCGGGACCCATCTCAACAACGACGAATAACTATACCCAATCCTCTGAGGTTCTACGATGTCGCTATACATGTATAGTGTAGAAAATTTGCCGTTAATATTGGGACACGTAGGGTCTGGATCCACCTGTCTTTTCACATGTTGCACGGTCCCTAAACCCCTTTGTAATTTACCAGTACAGGTAAATCTGGTATCGAGCTCCGGGGCTTTAAGAATCACTTTTCTTCTAACATTATCCGACACGAGATGTACATTCACATACTCTTCAATGCTGGCTATAGCTCTGTTGATGGTGTTGACCACCGCCGCGACTGTGGTGTAATACCCGTGTGGGAAACTCAAGGGGAAGCTCAAAAGTCCTGAGAGTGCTTTATGATAAATTTAGCCTTGTGCTTTGTAAATGTATTCCACATTCTAGGGTATTGTATCTCTGTTAGGGCCACCTCCCAGGACCCTTTCAGGTCCACCGGTTTATCCAGTTTCACCAAATAATTAGAAATCTGATTGTCGGGGAACATGTCCTTTGACGTGTTGGAGGGTAGCGTAATATAAAAAGGTGAGGTCTCCATCTCGGCGCTCACAGCACGACCTCACGCCCTGTGCAGCGAGATGTCCAAAATCCAACTGTTAAATTTCTCTGGCCATCCTCGCCATTTAACCAGCGCCTGTCTCTTGACTCCACTGCCTTTCCTTTCCAGAACCTTTTCAACCCTGTACACCCTGTTCGGATCGTAGGGCACCTTTTGTAACTCTTCGTTGTAAAAGACACATGTTACCTTTTCCCCGTCGTAGTCCTTCAGCTTGTAAATATATACCCCTTCTTTAAACTCTGCATTTTCCACTATAAATATCTCATCACTAAATGTCTGTTGGTAGCCTTTGGTGAAGACATCCTTCAACTTTGAAACCCTGACATGATCCCCTTCTTTTAAAACAGGTTTCTTGACCTTCGCCGAGAGATGACTCCCGTACACAGTTCTCAACACTATTAACAAATTATAAGCCGCTACCTCCACGGTAGACATTTTGATGGTCCTATGGTAACTGGTGTTATAAACATCTATAAAAGGCTGTAGAACGTCCACGTATCTGTAGGTATTGTTGGCTGTGAAATGTCATCACGTCTTTGATTTTAAAGTTCTATTAAAACACTCTACAACTGCCGCTTTTACCGCGGTGTGCATTACAAAATTCTGAACAGCGTGCTGCTTTAATAATTTCTGAAAAGGTTTGTTTAAAAATTATTTTTCAGTGTCTGTTTGTACTTTTTGAGGTACTCGACCTCTCACGGAGATGACTTTAAAGGTAGCGGTGGCGCTGGTACCGCTTTTATCATTTAACGCTTCTGCATGGGCATACTTGGACAATACGTCTATGACTGTTAATTTATACATTGCGCCGTTGTTATGCTTTGCTAGATCTTGAAGACTGATTATTTCAGCCTGCCACTGATAATCTAGCTGCGCGCTAACAACTGTGGCCCTCCTCTTAAAACGTCTCCTGGCTGATTTGTGGAGTGAATACGCCTCTTACCCCGATAACCAAGTCTTCACCCCTGTTCAGTTTACAGATTCATTTTCAACTTGAGCCCTTCTAAACAGAGCTTAGGCACTTCCGAAGCTTCCAGCCCCTAGTGTATCGTAATAAAGCTTCCTTAAACCAACCCCCGTCATGCTGTCACACACCGCAACCTTGAAATGGATGGCGTTTGTTTTTGTGTAAGGTCATTTTATTAAACATAAAAAAAAAAAAGTGTGTCAGCACAACATAAACACAGTGTACTTGACATTTCACGGTACATAGCTTATAGCTGTCAAGGCTGCTGGACACTGAGGCCTTTTGAGTACGTATATATAGTACGACACATGTTACACATATTACTCAGAGCCGTTCCTATTACTAGGTCTCAGGGTCACAAGCTTTGATATTTTTATACCTATACATTCAATAGCTCTAGACATGACTTCCCGCTCCCCCGCCTATAACTCTAGGGGCTGAGGATATGGCCAGCATTCAACAGTTCATACAGTTCTAGGCTGGACAATGCAGAACCTTTATTTGTGAAATAATCTTCAGTCATGAGTTCCAAAGCACAGTGTAGCCCAGTCAATAGTTAAAGTCTTAACTCACGCGCACGGTCTTTGTACGCGCTCCAGTATTTATCTGTTGTGAGTAGCCACCCATTGATACACCAGTTGATGATACACACAGGGCTGTCGCACTGCAACATAGCCAGAGGTTCCGAAATGTTCAGATAACACAGAGTCACCGGGTGCATTTCAGCTATTCTTTCTTTAACCAGCACATGTATCAATCTCCCGATACACATGTATCCTGGGTGTAACTTCTAGACATCTTGAACTGTGACACTCTGATTCTCGTCCTAAAAGTGAGTAAGTATGTACCGTTAAATAACACAGGTCTGCTATCCACAACCTCTGTATTTTGTTTTGTAAACAACTTTTGTGGGGCTAAATACCTCATTCTTCTATTTCTATACTAAATATCACACATTCATCTTCCTATGACCCTTTCTATCAAGCTTTTGTCAAAATAGGTACACAGCCCCTGCATACGTTCGAGTTTTGAGCAGGGATCAACAGCATTCTCATTGACAGCGGCTGCTAAGACCTTAATCATATCAGCATGGACAGCCTCCTGCTGTGGCTCATTAATTTTATGCCCGTAACACAGGTTATAATAGTCACATTTAACACATGTGTTCACAACAGTCACTGCAAAACCTTTACCAGGCCATACGGCGTCATAGGGTACGCCCGGAGTTTCCTTTTCAAAATCGATTCTATTGTAGGTGTACACACATTTCTTACACAGCTCTTTGTTCTGGCTTGCATTACTTTCAGACTGTCTGGAACAGTATAGGCAGTAAAAATGTACGTTGTTAACCTTTGGTGTAGACCCTTCTAGAACATCTCTTTTTGCAGTTGTTTTCTACGGTTCAAACAGAAAGCAAAAGACAAACTATTAGTTCAAAGTATGATATCAACGTATACACGATAATTGTCTATTGAGTTTTTTACTAACCTCAACATTTTCGCTACACTCAGCGGCTGCTCTGAATTCTTGCGAGTCGCATAGGTCCATTGGTGTATAAGCAGCTTCGGAGTTTACACTTGCCGGCTGTACGACGACTGCCTCTGGATCAAGGTCCTCCTGAAAGCCCATGTCTTCATAGACTGGCGGGTTTGGTGGTGCTATACCTTTTTCAGCATCTTCAGTGTTGATGAAGTTGATTGCATCACTTAATTTGTCTTTGGAGGCTTTGCTGCTGTCAAACTTAATAGGGGATATCAGTTGTGGCAAATCCTTGAGGCTCAGCTTTTCAAGCCGCTTGCAAAGTTCCTCTTGGAAACCGGTAAAGTCGGAACCCCCATCTATAGGGGCAGCCTGCTGTACATTCTCATCCAACACAAGAGGTGTTGGGGTTCGATAATATCTATTGATAGTGTTCTGGGCCCCTGAGGAGGCAGCTTTTCTGGTGAGCGGACTTTTATCTCTTCATAATGTCTTGACAACTTATTTCAGCAATGGTTCACGGTTTGGCATGCTGCTCTAGCCGGCTCTTTTCTATGTATTCAATGGTTCAAAAAGGGTGTACACCTCTCAAAAATATAGAGGTCACATGCTCTCCTTAATGGCTCTGATACGTTAAGGATTAGCCAGGAGGGCCCTCATTTTACATAGCCCATAGACCTAAACACAGGGGCTAGGACCCTGGCACATGACTAACACGTGACCCCCAGATGTCAGAACCCACGTAACACTCATACACCTACGTCAGTGCCTATGTCAGCATGGGGCGGGGCACCCAAATCAGTGCCTACATCATCATGGGGCGGGGGCACCTGTCAAAAGTTTGATGGAAGGTATCCCTTATACTTCTTCTGTACCTTTGTCCTCCCATTCTTGCAACTTTCACTTACGTCTTCCGTCCCCAGTTTTAAATGCCCTTTTCCGGTGCTGCGCTTTACTTCCTGCTGCATGTTTATCCCACCAACTACCTCCAAAGCCACCCTCCCACGCAGTTTGCACCAGCAATTAAGCAATTTTTGCATTTCACCTGCCTTGCGCTTGTGCCCTTATCTACACCAGGTTCATCAAACAGAAATAGACTTTTTGGGCCCATATCCAGTACTACCAAGAGACTCCCTGCCCCAACCTCCTCTCTCACTCTCTTCCTCGATCTAGAGTTCTTTTCATGCTCCTTCTCTTTGTCACTTTCTTTACCTTTATTTGATGTTTTTCTGTGCCTTTCTCTTTCTCTCTTTGCCACTGCTGTGCTTTGCTCACTCATTCTCCTTGGTTGCTACTCTTATGAGCTTTTCTTAATTGCTTTCTGTGCTTTCTCATCCTTTCTTTTCTGCTCTTGTATCTTGTCATTCTGTTTCATTCTCTGCCCCCTTTATGTGCTTTTTCAATTTATCTAATTCCTCTTCTTCTGCTTTCTTGTGCTTTCCCACCCATTCTGTGCCACGTTTTTTTTGCCCTTTCTAAATAATTTGCTTTCATTCCTTTCTTCCTGTTGTGTGTCCTTTGCCACCTTCTATGCCTTTTCCTCCTATTCGTTCACTTATTTCCTGAATGTATTCCCTTTTCCACTCTTTTCTGTTATTTTCCAGCACAATGCTCTCTTCATGCCGCATGCTTAGCTACGCCAACTGGTCCTAAAGCTTCTCCTTCCTCTCACTTCTACTTAATGACAGCAAAAGGGCAGACTTGCAGCAGATGCACACAGGGATGCACCGCTGGCATACTGCAGGCACTCCAAAAGCAAGCTGATCTCTGCCCATCTGCCTCGCCCGCATCTGGCCCCTGACCTTTATCCCTTGGTCCACTCCATGCCACTACCCCTCCGCTTCTCTCCTCGCTCTGGACCCAAGATGCACCTCATGACATTGCTTCTGAGCCTTGGCTACTGCTTCCAAAGGTACTTTCTTCTTCCCCTCCTGCCACTTCCTTAGGACCCTCCACACCCTCATGTTGACCTCGCACCACACCCAACACACACCACACACATGGCCATAGTCACCTGACTCCAATACTCCCCACTGCTACCCCTCCCTATCCTACATCCTGCTCAAACACCCACTCCATCAGCACACATACCAACCAGAATCCCTTGGCACTTGTTGCATGACCTTCTCTTCCTGACAGAAACCTGGCTGACTCCCACACTGCCACCCTATATCGCTACAGCTATCCCCCCAGATATAAGCTCAAAAGACAGGACAGGACCAACAGGCCTTTAAGTGGATTTGCCATCACCTTCAAAGAGCACATCCAATGCTCCTTTACCTTGAAAAACACCATGAGCAATATGGAACACCTAACTAAAACTCAACATCAATGTCAAATATATTCTGAATAGCACCCTAGTCTACCAACCGTCTGGATGGCAAGCCAACTTCATAACCGCAATCTCAGATTTAATTGCCTCCCAGTTATTCTACTCCAGAACCTTCATCGTCTTTGCTAACCCCAACTGCCATCCAGAGGACCTCAACGACCCCAGCACTACCAACCTCCTGTAGACCTCACAAATCTTTGTCTCGTTTGCAGAGTGGAAGGCCCCATGAATGCTGCCAGAAACCTACTGAACTCCATCTCTGCCAGCTTCATTGAAATCAAAGTGGACAAACCTTTACCCATCGTCAAGTCTGAACACTCTATTGACCACTTCAACATTCTTGTCCCTCACACCTCAGTAATGACACCACCAAATCTTCACAATGTAACTTGAAGATTTCATAAGAATCCTGGTGCTTCAAACTCCCACATCACTAACTGCACCACATCAAAGACTTCCTGAAAGCCATCTCTAACCTCAATACCTGGATCACACGAACAAATCAGAGCCACCAAAAATTCTGCTCCCACCAAGTGCATTGAAAGCAGCACCAATAGTGCCATGGATATGTTTGCCATATTGAAAATCGTCACCTCTCCGGAGCAGGTTCTTTCAACATCACTCCCTCATAGGACCTCTGAACCCAGCTGGCCCTCTTCTTCACTAGCTGGATCACTTGCATTTATGACAACTTTGAGCCCTCACAGCTGTCCTGCTTGTCTCTTCCAACACCCATATGACCATCCTGACAACCTGGCCTACCATTACCATGCAAGAAAGCAGAGTATCTATGCGGTCCAGACACCCTGGAGCCCTCTTGAACCCCTCCTCACCTAGAGTCTTCACTAAAGGACTGGACCCCATCAGTACTGCCCTCTCATGATCCTAAATGATTCCGTCATTTCTTTCTGGGATGCTTGGGTCATGTCACAGTTCTCCCCCCTCAAAAAATCCTCAGCAGACCCAAAAACATGAGCCAACTACCCACCCATCTCCCTGCTACCTTTCCTGGAGAAAATTAATTGAACAAACATCTAGCTGCCCCCTCACTGACAACCACCTCCTCGATATTACTAAATCAAGATTCAAACCCATCCACATTGCTGAGACCATCCTCATCATGGACTGATCATGGACAAAGGAGACACCACTGCCCTCATCCTTTTGGATGTTTTCTCTGCTTTCAATATTGCCTCTCACCCCACTCTTAATTCTATGCCTATACATACCTTGCATTCAAGGACCCACACTCCTCTCAATCTGTTCCTTACTTACAGGTGGTTCCGGTCAATCCTCTGGGCTACTTTCACCTCAGTAACTACCAACCTCATCTATGGAATAGATTATGACAAAGATCCTTGCTCAGCCTCACACCTTTCAGCGCCTACATGGACCTACTCACCAGAATCATCGTTGCCCACAGCATCATTGTTATATGCAATGCAGATGACATACAGCTCATTCTATCCTTTCCCGACAAAAAAGTAAACACTCGGTCCAACTTCACAGGCTGCATGTCCGAATTCACAAGATGGATGAAAACCCCTGCCTGAAACTCAACATAGACAAAACGGAGGTAGTCATATCAGGCAGCAATACCTTGCTGTGTGACTCCACCTGGTTACCAGCTCAGCTCAAACCCACACTTAACCCAGCCAAACGGGTCAAGTGGAGGACCTCAGAATTGTAGTCAACAACCACCTCACTAAGACCCACCAAGTGAATTCTGTCTGTACCTCCTGCTTCCACACCCTCAAAATGCTGAAGATTGTCAAGTGGTTTCCTCTCAACACTTGTAGAGCTGTCACCCAAACCATTATCACCAGCAAGCTGGACTACATCAATGTACTCTACGTGGGAATCAATGCCCAACTTACCAGAATACTCCAGACCATACAGAACGTAGCTGTCAAACTCACACTGAGACTATCCCCCCTGCCTCCACATCACCCCGCACCTAAAAGACCTTCACTGGGTCCCTGTCCACGAATGGACACCATTCAGACTCGTCATGCACAGATACAAAGACTTGCACAGGAACGGCCCAGCATAACTTAACAATCACATTACATTCCAAAAACCTCCCAGACACCTTTGCTCAGCTGGACTCCTACTCATACACCTTCCCCTCATAAGCACAACCAAATCCAGCATTCATGCTTGCTCCTTCCTCACTCCCAAAGCTTGGAATATCTGCCTCTGCAGTTCAGAGCAGACTCCACAGTTCTTGAATTCTACAAGAAAAACATGGCTCTTCAACTAGCCTCAGCTGTGCTTAGCCCACAAAACTCCTGCTATCAGTTCCAGCATACCCTGTCAGGTCAGTCAGCCACTCTACGAATACACTTAACATAACATAACTAGGCTATCCTGTTTTAGTTTTAAACTGATAAAGCCCCACTAAAAGGGACACAGCCCTTGTTAGTAAAAACATAAACACTGACGAACAACTGCACAACCATAAACTAAAATGTTATTCAAAGAAAAGAGAATGCAAAAGTATGAGTAATTGTTATTGCTTCCTGAAACTATCAACACAATGTAACTGTATTATACAAAGTAGCAGCAAAAAAGACTGGTCTAAAATTATTTTCCTTGAGTATTGTTGTTTAGGAATCTACTGAAATATTGTTTTTTCTTCTTTTTGATTCCTCCGAGTGTATGTGCTTGGATTAAAGAGGCAGGGTTTAGAAGCATATTTTAGGTATGGCAATCTGGGGATATTAAAATCATATTTGATCTTTTGGCAGTGTTTAATTTTTTTCAGTGATTGGGGAAATGGTCAGCTCATAAGACTCTTGGCAACTATTTAACACCACATTTATCTACAGACATAGATTGGGTAAAAACCTTTGATACATCAGCCCCATTTGCTGACAAGTCAGGATTAACAGCAGGTTATCTGTCTAACACCTCTGGCTTTAAACATTTAATATGAGTTGTGTTAACAGATACTTGTGACAAGAGTGCTGCCATCAGGCACATGGGATAGTGTTGCAAACATGTCACAAGTCTTTCCACATACCAACAAAATTCATAGTTACAATGTGTCCCATTGTTATGGTGATACCTTCAGCTAATCCTGGTAGTTTTTGCCTAATCGTACTTTACTGCTTGGTTTGTGAGCACATAGTTACCATGTTAACAGCATAATGTCTAGTCTCAGAATATATTGTGATGTCTGTTAAAGGGCCAGGGCTGGCAAAGTGAGACATTTGGTATTGGGACACTTGGCGGCTGTGAATGTCCACACAACAGCAGCTCCACCTCAATGTAGTCAATCAAAGAGAATATAAAAGCAGTAGCATGCATGTTTAGAGTATCAAGTTTTTAATGCCTTTATATGCAGAGCTACAGCTTAAACTGTTGTAGTTGAAACGTTTAAAGGTTTCACAAGGTACTATGCAGTTAGCAAAGTTAATCACCCCAACAAAGCCACAATATTCAATCATCAATTTAAAATGTTTTAAATCTATTTACAGTATAGTAATAGAGTGAGGGTGAGAAGTAATGAGATGTATGAGATGTGAGTATGCAATCTGATGTGAATGAGAGGATAATAAAAAGACATTCTATACTCAAAACAGTTCAATACATATTCACTGGACACACTGACAATGGGAAGATGCTACATACCATGCATTCTTCTTTAAATTAATGATATACTTTATGACAATCACCACAGAAAAGTGCATGTTCTGTAAACACTGGGACACACAATTGTTGACTATTTTGGCCTGGGCAGGGGTCAAACAAATGAAAAAACACTGATAAGCACTGATTTCGAGAGGTTTGAAAAACACAGAGAAAACACCACTACAATCCAGAAAAAATAAACACTGAAAATAGGACAGCCTAAACTTAACATAATGTAGCATAACGTAACGTAACATATCATTGTGCAACTCAACATAACACAACATATCGTAACATAACATATCCCATAACATAACATGGAAATTAACAAAAATGATATGGTTAGTTACAATCTTCCTTTTTTAAAATATTTTTAGGGATTCACAGTTTGGATTATATATGTTAATCAAAACCCCTCAAAGGAGTGGGATAAGAGTATGCTAAAATAAGAATATACAAGAGGTCTATAAAGTGGGAGGTACTAATAAAGTGGGAATGATTAGACAACACAGGAAGGCGTTTAGACAAGTATTACAGAAAATTATTTGAAAGGAGAAACCTGCAGCCTGGGCAAGGGCTATGATGGCTCTTCATATAGATTTAGCAAATGGTTTCTGAGAAGGAGTTGGTGATATCCTTGGGACCTTGAATAAAGTAGTAACAACCCTGGTGACTAAGGGGGATTAAAGGATAGAAATAAGAATATGACAGGGTGTTGAGAGATCAAAATTGTACTCTATGGTCCCAGATCAGAACTCTCTAATCTCCCTGATAAGAAGTGCAGAGGTAATAATAAAAAAGCTAAAAAGTTGAAGGGCCCAAAGGGATAGATGGATTATCAGCACATATAATTAGGGTTAACCCTAGCTTTTGGGCCAAAGCTCTGACTCAATTTTTTCAGCTATAATAAGTGGTCATGATATTCCAGTATCCTGGAAAGGTAGTATAAGGGTTTTGCTCTATAGAAAAGGGGCATGACAGTCTCCTAAGAATTATCAAATGATTACTTTGTTGGCAATTCCAAGTAAAATCTATGGTAAACATCTTAAACATCTTTAACATGTATTGGAAGAATGGACAATAAATGTGGAGGTTCTTTCCAAGGTGCAATTGGGTTTTTGTAGGGGTCACTCAACAGTATACAGGTGCTTATGTTGAAGTTGCTACTGAATGAATGTGCTGTTAAATGAAAACAACCTATGTTGGATACCATCCACCAGGCCCTTTTGTTGGAAAAATTCCAAGTGGAATATCCCACCTGGACTATTAAAACTGAAAACTGAACTCCATGAGGGATCATGGAGAAGACTGAAATTGGAATGGTACATTACATAGGAAGATACAGACCACTAATGGTTTAAGGCAAAGGTGCATGTTAGCCTCTTTGCTTTTTACAGTACATATAACAGATGCCACGCTAGCTTTAGACTGAGTTTCCTCCCTTCCATCAAAAACCTGGTGCGGAGACTAGTTCTTTATTGTCTTATGTGGATGATACAGTGCTATTAGACCATATTTCAGTAGGCCTTTAAATGCATTTTGATGCTTTTTCAGAGTAATGCAGATTGAACATGCTGATAATAAATGTCCCCATAACAAAAGTTATGGTTTTCTCAAATAAATAGTACGGACGAGAAATCTGAAGTGGTGTTTAAGTGGGGCACAATTAAAAGTGGTGAAGGCATATATCTATCTTACCTTTACAGCACAGATTGATTTTCATCAAAGGGTAAGGACTAGAGCAGATTTATTGCATAGAATGTACTTGGAACTAAAGCAAAAAATTCATAGTAGTTCTAAAAGAGACCTATAATTCAAAAATTTTAAATTTACTTTTGTAGGGTTGTGAAGCCTTTTTTGAGAAAAATATTAATTGCCTTCCAACCACAGAAATGTGTATTTGGATCAGATAGTTCTGTCTTCCAAGAGGTACAAGGAATAGTGCACTGAGGATGGAGTTGGGTGTGATGAATATAGCTTTTTAAGTATCATCAAAGGATCATCAATTATTGGGCCAGTCTTGCTATCGTTGCTGAGGGCTCACCGAGGCAGCTAATTAAAGATTATTTACAGTCCATACAACAGCATTGTGGTCTATAAATTTTCAGAATATTAAGGGTAGTCTTGTTATTCTGAAAATCGTTTGAGTCACAGTTTATCTCAGCAGTACAATAGAACAGTGTACTTAGGCAAATAGTTATAGATGAATCCAGAAAGTGTGATTTAGAAAATGTGGGCATAAGAAGTAAGTTGTCACATTTATTGGAAACTGATTACAGTAGTGTTCCACAATCCGACATATGTGACATTAAGGCCCTGATTTATACCTTTTTTGTGCTGCATTAGTGTAATTGTTTGACGCAAACGCAGTGCAAACTTACAAAATACAATTGTATTTTCTAAGTTTGTGCCGCTTTTGCGTCAAAAAATGATGCTAATGCAGTGTAAAAAAAGTATAAATCAGGGCCTAAGATTATTATTGGCAGAAAGTGGTCACTGATGGTCAGACCTAGCCAGGTGCCAGCCTTTACATTATGGAGATTCACTAGTTACAACAGAGAGGATAATTCTTTTTGTCCTTTTTGCCAACATTCTCTGCTGACATTTAACCACTTATCTGCTTGCTCAAGGAGAACATAGCCACCAAGTTGTGCACGCATGAACAGCAGCTTTTGTTGCTGAGCATTGCTTCTGTTGTTCATAAAAGGTATGGAGGTGTGAACTATTCATGAAACTCAAGTGGGATCTTTTTTGGTGCTAAGTTTAGATTGGCTGGTGTGGGAAAAGGAGTTGTTTGGGAATTTGAGGCAATGAAGCTCTATGATAACATCACAATTTACAATATGTTTTATTGTTATGTCTCCTGACAAGTATAATTGCCACTATTTTGTTTATTTTACAATATATTTATAATAGATCCTATTTATATTGTGTGCACCAGAATGCAATTTTCATTTAGCTTAATCTTGGAAATGTACTTCTAGCTTCCTAGCATGTTTGAGTGGGTTTATTCATGATGAAAGAGGGTTTGTGTTCCAATAACTACTCTCACAGGACTGATCATCACCAAAAATGATGAACCTCACTTCAGTAATAGTCGGTGGGTTGCATAGAGGTTGCTGTCCACTGGGTTACATTGATTGAGTTCTCAAACCCAGAGGATCTAGAAACTCATTCCTGAGATAGGTTCTGGAGAGAAGTCCAGAAAATGATCAGGTTGACAGACACCCTCTTAACCCCCAGCTATGAAGGCCTGCTGTATTTAGCTCAAGCACAATACTTAGAGTGTGCTCTAGGTATCATTTGATGCTCAGAACATGGGATACCGGAGCCTAACTTTTTTCAGGCTGCCATTCAGAACATTAAGGTTAATGAGGATGCTTCTCTGCTTAACATCTTCACCAGCAGTATTTTATATATTAATGCAATATGTTCAGAAGAAAATATGATGGATCATGTGCATCCAGCTTGAAATATTAGTTTACAGTAGGCCTGAGTCGAGTTTGCAAAATCGCTCCTTGCAGAACTCCCCTGAGTAGTTAAAAAACTGTACCATGTCACCCGGAGTTCTGCAGGAGGGCGGAGTTTCCCGTCGTGACCTTTCACATTGATCTTATTTCAAACTCAATGCGGAGTACGTCCTCACATTCAAAACCATGCGCGAATGGCACCAAGCGGTTCTCATGAGCACTGCTATGTTGCTTTCTTACTTTTATGAATCACTTTCTTAGCTTTTCAATTCACCAACCCCCTAATTAATCTACCCATAATTTTTATTCACTGTATTAGTGTGTGTTTTTGTGTCTGTGTATTTTTACATTTTTATCATTATTTTTGTGTTTTTCTTGACTTTTTGTATTTTTGCTTATTTTTCCCTTTACTTCCTTATTTCTTTCTTCCTTCAGTCCATCTCCTGTTCTTTTCTTCACCTCATCCAGTACCATGGCAGAGCAGGATGGCAAACAGCGGAGTGACAGCTCCAGGCCTCCCCGAAAGGCCAGGATTAGCTGCCTACCCTGCTGCAATTCTATCTATGTTTAATCACCGACCCCATCTTGACCACTGACTCCATTTTGTGCTTAGCTTGGCTTCAAATGCCGTCATGTTGGTGCCACAGGAATTTTTCCACACACAATGTGTTAACGTGTTTTCGCTTTTCTCACCAGGGAAGGGAACATAATGTGGGGGATGCAATGTTGATAAGAGTATACAAGGATGAGAAATGAGAATGTTTATGGCAGAGAAGAGTACGGCTCGGTCTTGGAAAGACACCTTGTGACCTGGCCAGTCTCTTTCATGTTTTTTCAAAACTGATCCAGTACGGCCAGTGCTTGAATTTCACAACTTACGCGATGGGAGGGGGGTTTCTAGAACCTTCCTCTTAAGTTTGTTTAAGGTGTATAAGGTGGGGATGCTTGACACTCAGGTAGAAGGAACTCATTTCTGAGAGTGGACACATTGCTCAGAATAATCCTGTTGGGGAGGTTTCTCCTGTCTCAGCTGTCACAGGTTCTACAGCTTGACGTTGGCAGTCAAGGATGATGTTAGATTCCATCCCCATGTTGATGCATTTTTAATTCTTAATATCTAGCTTTACTGTGTGCATGGATAAATATAAGTAGTCACTGCATATATATATTCATTGTTGATTTATATTGCATTTTTTCTGATTATTATTATCCGATTGCTGTGATTGTTTTAATAGCTGTGTGTGTTGCCGCATTCACATTAAGTGCTCACGTTATTCTTTTCATATATCTGTATTTGTAACCTGGGAAGTTCCTTAATAAATTCTTTACTCAGACTAAGGGCCTGATTACAACTTTGGAGGAGGTGTTAATCCGTGCCAAATGTGACGGATATACCACCAGCCGTATTACGAGTTCCATAGGATATAATAGACTCGTAATATGGCTGGTGGTATATCCGTCACTTTACCGTCACTTTTGGGACGGATTAACACCTCCTCCAAAGTTGTAATCAGGCCCTAAGAGTTCTGCATTCTTTGCATTCATTAGTTTTGTTCCCTCTCAGTCTGAAGCAAAGCAGAACACCTGCGTACGGCAGCACGCCAAGATGTGCAGCCCCAGCCTATTTTTTGTGAGGTGGCAGCACTGTTTTTTACACACAGCACCACCTCCTCTCCATGCTAGCAGCAGGCAGCAAGCCTGGCAGCGGGAGCTTCGGCTACATTGGGGAGGGTGCGCAGGTGTGTGAGGCACACCATCCAGGTCCAGTGCACCACCCAGCAGCTGATGCACCGCTGAGCCAATAACCTTGTCCAGAATCAAGACCTGGTCAACCTGCAAAGTGTCAAAATTCCAGGGCTAAGTGAGTATTAACTATATTATATGTTCTGTATGTGTTCTACAATGCTAATCTTTTTTCAGAAAAGCATTCTGCTCACACTCAGGGATAAGTTATGTTTAGTTTACATTAAGAATATTATTATGTGATGCTGTTTGAGCTAGGCTGGTGCTGGGCGCAACACCCTCGTATACGTTGACGCTTGCTTTGGATGATTATTTAAAAAGCCATTGCAATGCAGCCTCCTCTGTGCTTCGGTCTCCATAGTGAATTAATGATAACAGTGAGTTAGCGTTCTCTGTGACTTTCTTTATGTAACTCGTGCAGTCCCAAGCCCTAGCAATTTCACATTGTGTAGTACTCTTATGCATCTATGCATTTAAAAAAAGGGAGATTGAGTTGGTAAATCAAGCGGGTTGAAAAATGAGAATAGAATCAAAGATCATTAATTGCAATGCATTAGTTCTAAATGTAGATTTTGTTAAGGAAATTTGGATAGGGATTTTAGGAGTATAGCCACCTCAAGAATCTAGTACCATCTGATTTAGATAAGTACAATGTTTCTGCGTTTGCCTGTTATAATAATTTTGTGGAGATTAACTGTACAACTAATCTATTTTTGTCATCATCTTTATTTGTTACATCAGCACCCAAGGACAAGTAGAGGGGTAGCACAGAGTCAGGCCCGGAAAGAGCTGAGAAGGTAATGCCAACCACCAAAGCCAATGATGAGGGCTCTTCTCATCTTAGTAAGTCCTATCATGTATTATTATTATTTCCCTAACTTTTACCTCTGACCACTATGATGCTGCTTTTAGTTTTGATGTGTTTATTTTTTTTACACTGTCTTCTTTTTTTCTAAATACCCTATCCAAATTTTGTTTAATTCCTGTTATCCCTGAATTTTCTTTTTTTTCCTTATTTCATGTTTTTTTGGGTAGCTGATTTTTTCCAGTCTGTATTAGTCTTTAGATCTCTTCTGCTTTGTTGGTATAATTGTTTCCCTATTTATCCTGTTATACTGTAAGACAAACAATAGATTTGTGGTACTCTACTGTCTACTGTGAAGATTGTAGACCTAAGTAAGCTAGTGTTTTAAATAATATTCACCATGTATCTTTGTTGAGAAGGCTTTATTTTCCTGCTCATGCTTTAACAGTTAACTAGAGAGTGGCCAGTGTTCTTTGTGTAATTCATTTATGCAATATACCAGCAATTCCCATGACAGTGCATCGTAGCATGAAAGTATGAGGCCCCATTGCATTTGCTAACCATTTGCTAACCAACATCATATGTCTTTCACTGAGCATTATTATTCCACCCCTTCATTGTGCTTCAATGATTTAGAGTCATCATCATAGTAATCAGCAATAGCTCTCCCCCTCCACTACAATTAGTTTTTGGTTGGCTTGACTACTTGGCTTTTCTAGCATTGTGAACCAACCAAATGCCCAGAGTAATATTTTTGATCGAAGATACGGCAGTGCTAACCAAACTGTAGTGATGTATTGCAATTGTATTTTTTTTATTAAAAAAATTAAGGGGAGGCATATCTGGCATTTAAAAAATTTATAATTGTTTTTACCAGCCACGCCGAACACCACTGCCACTGCAGGAGGAGTGTCAGTTGGAGGAGGAGAAGCGACAGCAAGGACGGGCGGTGGTAAGTCACATTGCTTGCTTATTGACAATTACTATTATGCTCACTAACTACATGGCCATTGTTGTGACTTGCCCACTTTTCCAGCTACACTGATGGTTGAGGAAAGGATGTATAGTGGGTGAAAGAAGGCGTGGGTGAGCATTGGGTAAATGGATGGATGGGTAGAAGGATGATTGAAAGAAAGGGTGGATTCTGAATGGATGGATAATGGATTGAACATTTTGATGAAAGACTGGATGAGAGAAAGTAAAGATTAAGGCCCTCATGAGGAGAGGAGACAGGTGTGTACCAAGAAGACTTAGAATGCAGAGCAAGAACATAAAGAGTATTTTCATGTTTGAGTCAGCCATGCAGAAAACACACATTTGGCAGCATTTCCCAAATCAACACACCTCTGCCCAGTCGCAGAGCTGAGTTCTAGGCCTCATAGAATCCAGCCATATATGTGATCATTGGAAATGGTGGGGGAGCATAAATCTGAAAACAGTGTTCCGCTTGCTAATTGTTTTTACAATGAAATACATAAAGAAAGAAGTTCAATGAGAAATAATTTTAAAAGTCCTATAGTGCCACTGGCATACTCATTCAGGAAAGTAGAGTTTGTCCTCAAACTCAGTTGGTTCACCCAGAAGTTGGTCAGCAAACACACTTGAATCTGACCAATCATCCACTTCCTCCTCCTGTGGTGTTTCAGGAACAGTGCAACCAGGCGGTATAAAATGCTGATCAAGGTTAATGTCTCCATGTTTTGAGGCAAGAGACTGGTCCTTCTCATTGTCACAAATGCACCAGCTGCACTGAACACACTTTCAGCAGACACACCGGCTACAGGACAAGCCAGATACTTTATTGCCAGCCTCCTGAACTCTGACCATTGGCACATCTTTCCATACCAATAAACCAATGGATTTTGATGCATATATACCTCTTTTGGGTCACCCAGATACTCCTGGAACATCCTTTGAAGTGTCATTGGTGCTACTACTTATTCAACCTCTTTTGCCTTTGCCTTTGCACTGCGCTCAAGAGCTGTCACTTGAAACCAATACAGAGGTTGGGTCTGATTCTACTGATGGTGTTGTTGCTGGTGATCTTATTGCTAGTGTTGGCTGCTGTGAGAAAAGACTGCCCTCTCTGGAAGTTGAAGGCAGCACACCAGAACTGCGAAGTGGGGCTCTAGGTTCCACCTGTTCTTCTTCCAATTTTCCTCCTTACTCGAAAATCCACCTCTGGTATTTTTAAACATCCCCTTCAGAAAAAGGAATGAAAGTGGGAAAAATTATTTTGTAGCCTGGATCAAGTAGGGTGGCTCAGGTGCACTCTTTGGAGTTGATAATATCATGTTGCAGCCTTTCATTACAAATCAAGTGATAGCTTAGGCTCTCAAACAAGGCATGCACTTCTGAGTTTTTGTTCATACCTTAGAGCGCGAACCCTTTAGACACCATCTTTAGCTACTGCTGTAACATATGCAACACAGTATAGCTGGGCCCATTGTACTGTCCTCCTTGTTAACTTCCTGCATGAAAACTTCAAAAGGGAGCAGCATGTGTGTCAGGCATTTGACTATGCCCCATTTGTCTGCATCCATGGTCATAGTTTTGGCAAGTGCCCCCCTCCTCTTAAAATGACATAGGTCCTCATTACAACCCTGACGGTCGATGATAAAGCGGCAGTAATACCGCCAATAGGCTGGCAGTAAAAAAAAATTATGTCCACGGCGGAAACCGCTCAGACAGACAGCCACTTTAACACTCCGATCGCCATGGCGGTAGCAACTAGCACCACAGCTGTAACCACCAACAGCCAGGCAGAAGACAATGTACCACCCACTGTATTAAGTCCTATGCACCACCTTTTCTGGGGCGGTACTAACGGCATCAAAAGCATGGCAGAAACAGAACACAGAAGTCAAAGGACTCACCTCTGGACACTCAGGGAACAACCGCGTCGCCATGGAGCCCGAGTTGCACATTTTCCCCATGCTCATCTACCTCTTCCTGAATTAGGAACATCAATGCCGGCAAAGACAACCACGGTGAGTACGGCCGCCTAGCACGCAAGGGAGGGGGGAGGAAAAAGAGAGTGACACACACACGCCACTCTCAACACCCCAACACCCTACACGCAACCAGATGCAGTAACATTACATATTCACCCCCTACCCCTCAGGAGTAATGCACGGACAAAAAGATTGGAAGAAAGTGAGTGTAATACGATAAAATAACATGAATACAAACATATATACATATTTGCAAATGGAGAGCCACACTGCCCAGTCCTCAATGTCCGTGGGCCACAGGGCCACAACACATAGGCCAAGGCCTCACCTCACTCCTGCAACAACACGGAGAGAACACCGCAGGGGCATCAGGTCGAAAATACACAGGCACCTCAGGGGGCTGGAGAATGGCACAATACCACTGGTCCTGGAAGGGGCTACATGCCCTAAGCGATGTCCTGGGGAGTGCAAGGCCACAGTCTCGCAAGTGGGTGGTTTGCTCACTGCTTGGTCCTGGGGACTGTAATGCCACAGTTTCTCAAGTGGGTGGACTGCCCACTGCTTGGTCCTGGGGAGTGCAAGGCCACAGTCTCTCAAGTGGGTGGATTGCTCACTGATTGGTCCTGGGGAGTGCAAGGCCACAGTCTCTCAAGTGGGTGGATTGCCCACTGCTTGGTCCTGGGGAGTGCAAGGTCACAGTCTCTCAAGTGGGCGGATTGCCCACTGCTTGGTCCTGGGGAGTGCAAAGCCACAGTCTCTCTAGTGGGTGGCTTCTCCACTGGTTCTGGAGGGGGGCTTGTGCCCACTGTGCTTCATCCTGGGAAGGATGGGGTGAGTGGATGGCTTCTTCCACTTGTTCTGGAGGGGATTTTGTGCCCAGTATGGGTCATCCTGGGAAGGTTAAGTTGAGTGGATGGCTTCTTCCACTGGTTCTGGAGGGGGCCTTGTGCCCACGGTGCTTCATCCTGGGAAGGATGGGTTTAGTGGATGGCTTCTTCCACTGGTTCTAGAGGGGGCCTTGTGCCCAGTGTACTTCATCCTGGGAAGGATGGGTGAGTGGATGGCTTCTTCCACTGGTTCTGGAGGGGGCCTTGTGCCCAGTGATCTTCATCCTGGGAAGGATGGGGTGAGTGGATGGCTTCCTCCACTGGTTCTGGAGGGGGCATTGTGCCCTGTGATGCAGATCTTGGGGAGGGGAAGGTCACAGTCTCTCACCTGGGTGTCACACCTACAGGATTAGCAGGGGCCTGATACACTACAGCCCATGGAGGCAGGACTACACAGTGCCCGCCGGCGGTGATGGCTGCTCAGTGGTGGCAGCAAGGGTCTGGTGTTGGGGCTAGCAGTGGTGCTGGTGGTGGTGCTGGCAGTGGTAGGGGGAGGCTCCAGCCCATCCCCTGCAGCCTCGGACAGCTGCCCATTGGGGCTGCTTCTGCTGGCATTGGTGCTGGTGGCGGTGCTGGTGCTGGTGGTGGGGGGGAAGGCTACAGCCCTTCCCCTGCAGCCTCTGACAGCTGAACTGCCATGGTTGGTGGTGGGTGCTCCGAATGAGTCCAAGCAGCAGGCCTCCTGTCGTTCCTGCCTGCAGGTGCTGGCCCCTTGCCCTTCACTTTTGCAGCTGGTGGTGCCTCCTTGCCCTTAACTTTTATAGCTGGTGGTGCCTCCTTGCCCTTCCCTTTCCCAGCTGGTGGTGCCTCCTTGCCCTTCCTTGATGCACCTAGTGCATGTACACTTCCAGTAATGCTGGCTGGTTCCCGGGATCCTCTCCCACCTGCAGTAGCTGTCGACACTACTGTGGCCGTGGACTGGGTGGCTGAGGTGCTCACCTGGGTTCTGACCACCCTGCCCGACGTGAATGACAGGGGGTAGGGGTAGGGAAGAGATCAACGGTGGAGAGAAAAAGCTTCTTAGGGACATTGGGGTGGGAAGAGGGTGAAGGTTTAGGAGTGGAGGAGGAAGAAGTGGTTGTAGGAGGTGTCTGTCTGCTGTGTTTGGGTGCAGGTGCATGGGCTGGATGCTGTTGTGAGGTGGATGGCTGTTGGGTGTCTGAGTGCTTGCGTTTGTGTACTTTGGGAGGAGGGGGCACACACACAGTGGGAGAGGACACAGGGGATGTGTGCATGGATGTGGGGGTGGTGACTGCCAGTGAGGGGTGTGTAGTGATAGGCGTGCTGGTGATGGAGGTAGTGGATGAGGATGTAGTACATTCAGGTGTGTGTCTAGATGCTACTGGGAGGGGATGGACGAGGAGGAGAAGGGGGACACAGTGGAGGCAGTGGATGTTGGTGTGTCTGCATCTGGATGGTGTTCGTGTGAGTGCCTATGGGATGATGTGTGGTGCTTGTGTTTGCCTGAACCACTCCTGTGTGTTGTCCTGGGTGAATGCTGGTCTGCCTGTGTGCTTGGGATAGGTTGGGGTTGAGGGGAATGGGACTGGGTAGAGGAAGTTGGAGGGGGAGGCTATAAACAGGGACAATGGCTGCCATCAGAGAGGAGGCCAGAGCCTGTATTGATTTCTGTTGGGCTGCCATGCCAGAGTGAATGCCCTCCAGGAATGCATTTGTTTGTTGCAAATGGGCTGCCAGCCCCTGGATGGCATTCACAATGGTTGACTGCCCAACAGAGATGAATCGCAGGAGGTCAATAGCCTTCTCACTCAGGGCAGCAGGGCTAATTGGGGCAGGGCCTAAGGTGCCTGGGGTGAAGCATATGCCCACCCTCCTGGGTGAGCGGGCATGGGAAACTCTCTGAGGGGCTGCTGGGAGGGCGGTGCTGGTACAGGGGTGGCAGTTGTACCTGTAGTTGGGGTGGCCACAGAGGTGTCTGCCACCACTAGGGAGCTTCCATCGGAGGAGGTATCACTGTCCGAACTGTCCACTCCTGTCTCCGCTGTGGTGCTCCCCTCTCCCTCTGTCCCACTGGTGCCCTCATCGTCAGTGGATTCGGCCTCCTGGGCCCTGTGGGATGCAGCTCCCTCCGTCGCCGGTGCCTCAGCTCCTCCACCTCCACCAGATGATGATAATGCTCAGAAGGACAGGGTAACAAAACAAAAAGGGGGGAGAGACAAAGGATACACTGGGTCAATGGCTGCTCCAACATCATTGTTGGCGTACATGACACACACACAAACAGGGAAGAGCCCTATGCATTAGGCAATGCACTACCAGTCACAATGCTAGTCACCAGCCCATGGATAGTAATACCTATTGCCACTAACAGCATACCAGAGACCCATAGACCCCTGCCCAGTAGTGGATGCCTACTAGCTTGGTTGGAGGTGGTTCACATCATACCCTGCCCAACATGGGACCTACCCTGCAATGTCCAGCCTGGCCTAGGGGCAACCACAGGCCCACATCCCCCACCCAGAGACCACCCCACCACACGCAAGTAGTATATTTGGAAACTGTTCTCACCCCCTTGTGGCTGCTGTGATAGTCTCAAGCGCCCATCCAGCTCCGGATAGGCCACTGCCAGTATGCAGGCCATCAGGAGGGTCAGGGTTCAACGGGCACCCCTTCCTCGTTGGGAGGCCATCCCTAGCTGGGCCTCTGCTGTCTTCCTTGCCCACCGTCTCAGGTCCTCCCACCGTTTCTGACAGTGGGAGCTCTGCCTGCCATAGACCCCCAGGGTCAACACGTCCTTGGCAATGGCACGCCATATACCCTTTTTCTGATGGGAGCAGACCTGCAGAAAAATACACATAGAAAAAAGGTATCAGTCAGACCATCTGGCCTGTTACACTTATCAATCAATCAATCAATAATTTATAAAGCGCGCTATGTACCCGTTAGCAGTGCTTTAAATGGGCCGGTACTCTCCGGTACTGAGTACCGGCACTTTTTTATTTTGAGAGGGAGAATACCGGCATATCTCAAGAAAAACGTAATACTTTTAATTGGAGAGTACCGGCACTTCTCAGAAACAAGCAGGTACTCTATCACAGAGTACCTGCACTTCTATTTTTCCATTTAAAGCACTGCCCGTTAGGGTTTCGAGGTGCTAGGGGGGGTGGTGCTGCTATCGTTCGAAGAGCCATGTCTTGAGGAGTCTCCTGAAGGTGAGGAGGTCCTGGGTCTGGCGTAGTGAGGTTGGGAGTGCGTTCCAGGTCTTGGCGGCGAGGTAGGAGAAGGATCTGCCGCCAGACATCTTGCGCTGGATTCGGGGGACGATGGCGAGGGCAAGGTTGGCAGAACTTAGTTGACGTGAGGGAACGTAGAAGTTGAGTCTGGTGTTCAGGTAGGTGGGTCCGGTGTCGTGTAGAGCCTTGTGTGCGTGGGTGAGGAGTTTAAAGGTGATCCTCTTGTCCACAGGGAGCCAGTGGAGGTCCCTCAGGTGAGGGGAGATGTGACATCGGCGGGGTATGTTGAGGATCAGGCGGGCGGATGCGTTCTGGATGCATTGGAGTCGTTTGATGTCTTTTGTTGGGATGCCTGTGTAGAGTGCGTTGCCGTAGTCGAGTCTGCTACTGACGAGGGCTTGGGTTACCGTCTTTCTGGTTCCTGTTGGAATCCACTTGAAGATCCTGCAGAGCATACGGAGGGTGTTAAAACAGGAGGATGAGACTGCATTGACCTGTTTGGACATGGTGAGGGCGGAGTCGAGGATGAAGCTGAGATTTCGTGCGTGGTTGGCTGGGGTGGGTGGAGGGCCCAGGGCGGTGGGCCACCACGAGTCGTTCCAGGCCGAGGGGGTGCGCCCGAGGATGAGGACTTCCGTCTTGTCGGAGTTAAGTTTTAGGCGGCTGTTGCTCATCCATTCGGCGATCGATTTCAGTCCCTCGTGAAGGTTGGCTTTGGCGGTGTGAGGATCTTTGGTCAGGGAGAGGACGAGCTGGGTGTTGTCGGCGTAGGAGAGGATGCTGAGGACTGGTCATGTCCCACCATAGCCCTTCCATCCCCTTATGCACAGACATTCCCCACCATACATGCAGCATGCTGCCCAGGACCCTTCCACCAACCCCCCGACACGAGGCCCTCACACACAGCACATTATGGATTCATGCCCCATGCATCGTGCTCACAGTGTACTCACCTGTTGGTCTGGAGGCCCATACAGCAATCAGTACTGGGGTAGGACCCCATCCACCAGTCTCTCCAACTCCGCAGCGTTGAAGGCAGGGGCCCTTTCCCCAGTCACACAAGCCATGGTCGATTCCAGACACAGGTCACAGCAGCGCTTGCAGTGTAGGTCCTCTCCTGTTGAAGTTGAGGTGGCAAGTGGGTGAACAGATAGAAAATGGTGGTCACGTCTTCGGCTTTGCGTACCGTACCCACCAGCGTACATCACCATTGGCCACTGTAACCTATAGGGCTCAAATGGATACAATGAGGAGTAGTACAGCAGTTTTCGACCGCCTCCCACAACAGCGCACAACGTCAGCGGAATTACCTCATTTCCACATGTCACTCCATACAGGACAGGCAGACGCCATTTCAGGGGGAGGGCAGGCCACGGAACCTAACTGCGTCACAGTACACATATGTACCATTTGGGCCTATACAACAATCTTGTGTTACAGTCACAAGATACAATGCAGTGTAGTGTTTTGAAATATGGTATACTGACCAGTTACTCACCGTTTGCCCCCTAGATTGCAACTGCTGTGGATGAATTGGAGATGGAGAAATCCCCCTGTGTACAGGTGCCTGGTGGACTTGGCAACAATGGAGGACAGGCACATTATCCTCACCTATAGACTGGACAGGGCCACAATCACAGAGCTGCTGTACCCAGTTGGAACCTGACCTGATATCTGCTATCCGTCAGCCCATCGAGATCCCCCCTCTTGTGCAAGTCCTATCTGTGCTCCATTTCCTGGCAGCTGCCTCCTTCCATGTGACAGTGGGCTTGGCAGCAGGAATGTCTCAGCCAATGTTCTCAATAGTGCTGTCCAGAGTGTTGTCTGCCCTGATTAAACACATGCGCAGCTACATCGTTTTCCCCCAAGTGGAGGATTTGGCCACAGTGAAAACTGATTTCTATGTAATGGGACATATCCCCAACATTATTAGGGCTATTGATGGTACACATATTGCATTTGTCCCCCCCGGAGAAATGAACAGGTGTTTAGAAATCACTCCATGAATGTGCAGATAGTGTGCCTGGCGGACCAGTACATCTTCCATGTCAATGCAAAGTATCCTGGGTCTGTACATGATGCCTTTATCCTGAGGAATAGCAGCATCCCATATGTGATGGCTCAACTCGAGAGGCACCAGGTGTGGCTAATAGGTGAGCCCTAGTTCCCACCCAGTGGATGTTGGTGTATGGGTATGGTGTGGGCCCTAAGGGTTAGTGTGTGTCTAACAGTTGTCCCCTGATATTTGCAGCTGACCCTGGTTATCCCAACCTCTCATGGCTACTGACCCCTGTGAGGAATCCCAGGACAAGGGCAGAGGAATGTTGCAATGAGGCACATGGGCGAACAAAAAGAAAAATAGAAAGGTCATTCGGCCTCCTAAAGGCCAGGTTTTGTTGCCTCCATCTAACAGGTGGATCCCTGTACTACTCACCCAAGAAGGTGTGCTAGATCATCGTGGCATGCTGTATGTTGCACAACCTTGTCTTATGTCACCAGGTGCCTTTTCTGCAGGAGGATGAGGCTGGAGATGGGCGTCTGGCAGCAGTGGACCCTGTGGACAGTGAAGATGAGGATGAGGATGGGAACAACAGAACTGCTATTATAAGACAGTACTTCCAATGACACACAGGTAAGACACTGTAATCACACTTTACATTGACAGTTTTGTATTTGACATGTCACTGGCAGGCTGATTTTCCAAATCTATGCCCACTTACTGTACCCTTTGGCATCTCTATTTTCAGATATTTGTGTCCCACTATCGCTCCATATGTGTGGACTGCAGCCAACTATAGGTCATTGCTATGTATACAATACTGTACAGTTATAATGCAGTGTTTAAATCTTGTTGAACGAATACATGGTTAAATGATTTGACAGACTCCATACATGTATTTTTTCAAAGTGTTTATTTAAGTGCTAAGGATTAGAGGGGGATGTGCAATGGGCTGGGGTGATGATGGAGGAAAGTCCAGGTTGTAGTCCAGTCTATTTGTATCACAGGTGCATTGTCCAAGGGGGCATAGGAAGGGGAGCAATGGCAGTTCAAGGTGGACAGGGTGACAGAGTGGGACATAAGGGTGACATTCAGGAGAGTCTTATTTCCTGGCGTTATCTTGGCAATGTTCTCTGGCTTCTGCCTGTATGGCAGGGACCGTTTGCGGGGTGGTTCTCCTTCTGCGGGGAGTGGGGTGCTGGTGGCCTATTGGTCCTGTGGCGGGGCCTCCTGTCCACAAGCTGCAGCGGAGGTGGAAGGCTGTTCATCGGTTTGGCTATTGTCAGGGGCCCGGTGGTGTGCCACTGCCTCCCTCATGGTGTTGGCCAAGTTAGCCAGCACCCCTGCAATGGTGACCAGGGTGGTGTTTATGGACTTCAAGTCCTCCCTAATTTCCAGGTATTGTCCCTCCTGCAGCAGCTGGGTCTCCTGCAACTTGTCCAGAGTCTGTTCCCTGGGCCTGTCCTCCCCTGTCGCACAGCAGTCCTCCCAGCTTCCCTGTTGTTCTGTGCTTCTGTCCCCTGAACCGTGTGCCCACTGCCACTGACCCCAGGTCCCTGATCGTCCTGTGTTTGTGGGGTGGCCCGGAGTCCCTGTAGTGGTGGACACCCTGCTGATTGACGTGTCCTGGGGACAGAGGTATGGGCCCGCTGGGTGGGTACTGTGCTGGTGTTTCCTGAGGGGAGAGGCTCTGTGGTGGTATGGGGATGTGCCTGGGTAACCGACTTTCCGGAGATCCCTAATGGGCCAGGTTGGTCATCCAGATCCAGGGGTCCAGAGCTGCTGTCATCACTATAGGCCTCTTCTGGGGGTGGACTGGAAGTTGCTGGCACCTCCTCTCTAGTGACATTGGGTGGGGGACCTGTGGAGATGTAAATGCAGCGTTATTGTTTCTGTGTGTGTCATCTTGTGCATGGGTGTGTTGCGCTGTATGGTTGTTATTACCCTGTCAGCTTTGCCTTGTGTAAGTAGTGATTATGTGGGCTAGGTGATAGTCTCTAGTGTGCATGCTTTAGTGATGGGTGTCCATGCAGGTCTGTGAGGGGTGTCCATGCATTGGTGTTGCATGCAGGGCTTGGTATTGGGATGAGTGTGTTGTGATGGTGGGGTATGTGGGAGGTGGTGAAATGATGGGAGTAAGGGTACAGGTGGGGGTTTATGATGGCATGCAGGTAGGGAGATGATAGTAATAGAGATTTGGCTTACCAGAATCTAGTCCTCCTCCTACTCCTGCCAGGCCCTCAGGATGCATGATCGCCAAGACTTGCTCCTCCCGTGTTGTTAGTTGTGGGGGAGGAGGTGGTGGTCCACTGCAAGTCCTCTGTACAGCTATTTGGTGTTTTGCTGCTGTGGAACGTACCTTCTCCCGTAGGTCATTCCACCTCTTCCTGATGTCATCCCTTGTTCTGGGGTGCTGTCCCATGGCATTGACCCTGTCCATGATTCTCCTCCATAGCTCCATCTCCCTTGCAATGGACATCTGCTGCACCTGTGATCTGAATAGCTGTGGCTCTACCTGGATGATTTCCTCCACGATGACCCTTAGCTCCTCCTCAGAGAACCTGAGGTGTTGTTGCGTGCCATGGGTGTAGTGTCAGTGGTATGGGTGAGGGTGTGTGGGGAGCAGTGTTGGGGTGTGTGATGTGGGGTGGGTGGATGGTGTATAGGAGATGGTGGTGTGGTCTCTCTTGTGGCACTTGTTTGTTATGGTAAATGGTTGTGGTTAATGTGTGTGTGTGTGTGTGTTTTATAGTGGTGTGGGTGTAGTGTGTGTATGTGTGTCCAATGTGGTGTAGTTTTGTTTAAGTGTGTGTATTTTGAGCGTGGCTGTATGTACCGCCAATGGTTTAGAACCATTGAATGTCCGCCACTGTGATTCGTGGGTCATAATGGTGTGGGCGTGGTTCTGTTGGCGTAACGGTGTGGGTTTTGTTACCGCCAGATAATCACTGACCTTTGGGCTGGCAGACTTGTGTGTGTGGCTGTATAATGATGGATTGCTATGTGTGGGTCATAATATGGGCGACGGTAATCCGCTGTGGCGGCGGTATGTTGGTGGCAGTCAGCATGGCGGTGAGTGGGATTTACCACCAAGGTCATAATTAGGGCCATAGTCATTCATCTATCTGTACTGCTCAAACAGAGGTTGCAACATAGAATAGGTTGAGTTCAAACATGTTGGCTCCTCCTGCATCAGAACTTGAACTGGTACTCTGCTACCATGCTGAATAATCCACAACTGCTTCTGGCCTTTAAAAGAATGGCTGAATGAGTGCAGATTTGTCTGTAGGTGGTCAGTATGTTCCATACTATGTCTTCTTTCCTGAGAAAGTCTTGCACAACCAGATTGATGCAGTGTGCTAAACACAGGCCCCTGAAATCGCCACCACCTACCATGACCTTTACTATGTTACTGCCATTGCCTGTGCCACAAATCCAATTCGGAAACCTCTAGGTCGCAGACATTCAGACACCTTGCTATTTAATTCATCCAAAATGTTTGCAGCTGTATGTGATTTCTCCATGGCAAATATAGCTACTGTTGCATGCCACTGAATTCTCTTACAAATTTCTTCAGAGCCAAGACATTTAGGTAGCGTTGCTTTACCCCCTCAAAAGAGATACATTATGCACTGATGCACATGTAATTGGTAGCCTGACAACTGGTCCACATGTCTGTCATCAGGTGGATAGTGTGGATAACTCTTTGCTGCAAAGCTTGTCCAACCAATAGCAGTACATCATGATGCAGCACTGAAACAGACACTTGTGGTAGTCGGAGAGAGGTGCATGGGTAAATTGAATAATCATTAAAAAATGAATTATGTTCCTGATTTGTCTGCAGTACAATGCAGCCAGCTTGTCCAGGAGGAGATGGAATATCTAAAGAAACAGAATATGCAACTGTGCACCTTTGGTGGATGGATGGATGGATGGATGGATGGAGGAATGGATGTGGATTAATGGATGGATAAAGGCAAAAATCTAAATCAAAATACAAAACTAAAAACAAAAATAAAATCAACACTACAAAGAAATATAAAATAAAAAAATAAAATATAAACTTAAAATTGAGAAATGATCAATAATTGCTGATGGTTGTATGCAAGCCTGTGGTAAAAGAACAGTGTCTGGTTGCAGAAAACAGCCACCAGCCATATGGTAACAACAACAAGGAGCAAGGGTGCATGGGGAACAAAGGAAAACCCATACAAGCCGATGGCAAAGACACGCTGGCTGGATGCACAAAATGGCTGCCAACCATACGGTAAAACAACAAGAAGGAGCAAGGAGGCATGGCAAACAAAGAACACATTCAAGCCAATGGCAAAGGGACACTGGCCGAATGCAGAAAATGGCTGCCAGCCACATGGTCAAACAACAACAACAGGGTGCAAGGAGTCATGGGGAACAAAGAAGAATTCATGCAAGCCTATGGCAAAGACACACTGGTTGGATGCACAAAATGGCTGCCAGCCACATGGTAAAACAACAGCAAAGATACATTGCAAACAAAGAACACATGCAAACCTATGGCAAAGTGACACTGGCTGGATGGACAAAATGGCTGTCAGCCACATGGTCAAACAACAACAACAAGGAGCAACGAGGCATGGGGAACAAATAACCCATGCAAGCTTATGGAAAAACTCACTGGCTGGATGCACAACATGGCTGCAAGCCACATGGTAAAACAACAACAAGGAGGCAGGGCAAACAAGGAACACATGCAAGCCTATGGTAAAGGGACACTGGCTGTATGCAGAGAATGACCGGCACCCACATGGTCAAACAACAATTGTGAACAAAGACGTATGGAGAACAAAGAACACATGCAAGCCTATGGACATATACTACACAAGATGGTCCCTGGCTACATGGAGAAAAATATGCAAACCTGCATTTCCCTCTGCACCAGCACTAACTTAAGCAGCCTGTGCCAACGTAGGCATCCATGAACCATAGTGCAGGGGTGTCTTTGTTGATAGGTGTGATTGGTTATGTGCAGGAAGGTGTCCTTTCCTGAACATAAAGAATCATCCATGGCATTTTGCTTCTTCCATGTGTGCTGCAGAATGCAGCACACTTAGAAAAAGCAAAAAAACTGTGAGGAATAAAAGCATGCTTCCTCTTGCATGCTAACGCCACCCCTGGTTTAATCCCTACCCCTTGTAAATCTGGGGCAGCATCAAAAGCAGTGGATGTTGCAGTGGAACACCCACTGCAACACCCATTGCATGCCCAGTTGAATCAGAAAACTGCATCGGAGGGGCCAATATTTACAACGAGGGGTAAAGCTACAAAAGAGGTGTTCCACCTCCTCATAAATACAGAGAGGTTGTTAGCACCACTGAAGCATCGCAAAAAGTGACATTCCTGTGGTGCTTGGATTTTGTAAATCTGGCCCTAAGGCCCTCATTATGAGTTTGGTGGTTCTCGACTGCCATGACGGTGGTCTGACCACTATCAGGTTGGCAGTCGGACCACCGTATTACAAGTCAAGCAGACCTATGGCGCAAAGACCACCTCAGTTCTGCCCGCACTGCCAGACAGCACAGACTGCCACGGTCATGCACCAGCAGGCTGTCAGAGCCTGTGTCTCCACTGGACAAATTACAAGGTTGCACACTGCCAATGTAACCATGGCAGCCCAACCACCATGTCTCAGAAGGGGGAACAGACAGTACCTGCAGGCAGCCTTACTTGCCTGATACAGCCAAGGAGACCATCACACATGGATGTCACTGACTGAAAGTACACACACACCTACCTGTATCAGAAGCTTAAATTCAGATCGTAGTGCCGTTGTCCACATCATATGGGGGGCACACCACGAGCACTAAGTACATGTTACATGACGTACATAGTCCAAAACATGTATCAAGACCAACACGTTCACTGTCACAATATGCCCCCTTTGGGCAGCTTACGCACACTGCACCACAACACTACAGAAAAACACATTGCCACACATCTCTGGCACAGGGACAGTGAAGGCTACCCAACATTCACCCTCACATCCCCAACAGCACACAACTATCACACATATAAATACAACTGACACACTCACATTCCACACACGCCAGGGACTGTTGTCTCATACAATACACATATGTATCAATGTGACATGGAACACAAACAATTCCACCATTAAACAACCTTGTAATAGACACACACATCATACATATCACAGCACAATGGAAGGACAATGGCATGAACAATACACAGAGAGACAAATAGATAAAGGGCACTTTGCATACAATACTTGCACAATTAGGATGGGGGCACCAAGAGCAGTCAGGAAAGGAGGCTGTACTGGGACACATATCACTTTGCACATGCCCATAAAACAACATTTGCGCAGGAAATGGCTCTACATGTGTCTCAGGGACAAACAGTATTAGACACAAGTGTCATGCCCATCTGCACAATGTGAAAATGCAAGTCAACAAAGCACATCTAACTGCATGGGATATACCTCCACAGGAAATAGCTACAAGGGACACACACCTAAATGGAAACATGCACAGACAAATGCAAACAAAGCTGCCACGACTCTCACTCCATGTCTGCACTAACAAACCTCAAACTGACACATATCAGATTAATTCGTAAGCCATATCAAGGGTCACGTTTAATGCCATACATGCTCACACTGGACAACACAAATAATACTAACCATAACAAACACCACAAAATGCCAGGACACCACCATTGCATTTACATACACATTTAAATACACTCAACATATACCCTCCCTTAGAGGGACACTAGCACTGCCCACAAAACAAAAACTACAGCAAATGGAGCAGCTAGCAGGTTCAAACACACACAACTATGGGCACAAAGCACACGTTATTCAGGAACAACATTAAGGTAGAAAAGGAATTGCAGGACAAATGTATACCCAAAAAAACAAGCTATTTGGGTTTATTAATTATGAAAAATGAAAGTCCAAAGCCATTGGCCAGTCATATAGATTTGACACAAAGTAGCACAGTGTTGTGCCAAACTTGACTCCCAACTGAACCGCCACAGGAAGAAGCATCACGGGGGCAGGCAGGAACCTCAGGGATTATCCGAGGATTGGGGGGGTCAGATTTGGGAGAGGGGGCTTGGGAGGGATGTTCTTCTTCTTGGGAGGGGTGGGCTTCTTCTTGAGGGGAGGTAAGGTTGCTTGCAGGGGGGCAGGGGAGGCCTTAGATGTGGAAGGGTTGGGCTGAGAGCTCAGGGCCTCTTAGGTTTGGGACGGGGTGGAAAAAACTGGGTAAATGTTAAGGTCTAACAAAAAGGTTTGAAGATACACAGGGATGGTCATCAAAAGTTGGTCAGGATTTAGAGGCTGAGGGAGTAGTTGTATGCTGTGTAGGTGTGGCTGTCATGGGTGCGTGCTTATGGAAGGTATGCTTCTGTGTGATGGCTGTCAGTTGGGTTGGTGAGTATGGGTGTTTGTGTGTCTTGGCGGTAGAGGGTGGAGGTGCTGAGGGATGCAGCGGTGGAAGGGTGTGTGGCTGATTGGGTGGTGACTGCAGATATGGTGGATGTGGTGGATGTCTGTGTGTCTCTAGTTGTGGTGTCTGTGGGTGCAGTGCTTGTGGTAGATGTCTGGGAGTCTGCTGGGGTGGTATCTGTGGGTTTGGAGGGTGTGGTGGGTGTATCAGTGATTGTTGGTATGGTGCCTGTGGGCATGCTGGATGTAGCATGTTTGATGCTGGGGGTGGTGGGGGTGTGAAGGGAGGTTGTGACTGTTGCTGTGTCTGTGGGTGGATTTTGTTTGTGTGCATGCCAGTGTGTTGTGTGCGCTACTCTTGACTGTTGAGGTGGATGTCTGCAGATCGGTCTGTGTGCTTTGGGTTGGTAGGGGAAGGGGAGATTTGTAGTGGGAAGAGGGAGGTGGAGGGGGGATGGAAGGTGGGGGGTGACTGGCTGCCATTAGTGAGGAGGCCTGAGCTTGAAAAGATCTCTGTAAGCCAGTATTGTACCATGAATGCCTTCCAGGAATGTGTTGGTTTGCTGGAGTTGGGTCGCCAATTGCTGGATGGCGTTCACAATGGCTGACAGACCCATAGAGATACTTCTCAGGAGGTCAATAGCTTCCTCACTGAAGGCAGGAGGGGCAACAGGGGCTGGCGCAGAGATGCCTTCAGCAAAGGAGATGCTCATCAGCTTGGGTGAGCACGCATGGCCAACTAGGTGGGGAGCAACAGGGAGGGCTTTGATAGAATAAGGGGGTGGTGGACAGGGATGGTAATGGGGGATAGCCTGATGGGTGTTTCCACTGGTGGAGGAGTCTGATGATAAATGAAGAGGATGTTCCGGTCACCCCTGTGTCACGCCCCTCAACCTTTGGGCCACTGGGTCCCTCTGTGTCAGTTGTGTTTTGACCCAAGGTCCAGTGGCCAGATGTTTCCTCATTCAGCTGTGCCTCATCTCCTTTGTTTGCCGGTGCTCATGCTGCAAATGCAAAGAGGAATAGGGTCATCACATGTCCATGAACACACTTGAAGAGCAGCTTTGATTGGCAAACATTATCATGATGTCAAGTAGGCCCCACTAACAAACTCCACCTAAGTGGCACATACATGCCATACCATATGCATGCATGCCATATGAACTGTCAACAGTTGCCCACAGGAAAACAGGATCTCAGAAAACTACAATTGCATGGTTGAAGTTGTGCAATCACAATAACCAGTCAACAATTAGGAGACCTCATCGCCCACAAAGCTTTGCCCCATGGAGCAGACCTCAGTTACCTGTTGGCATACAATTGTAGGCCAATGCAAAGTTTATTCCCACAGATCCCACACAAGGGAATGCACACATTGATTTGTCACATACATAATGACCCTACATTAAGAACACGATGCTCCAAAATTCAGCCATGTTGATTACAAAAGTACAATAGCCTTGAGAAGGTGACATGGAAATACCCATGTCACACTGGAAAAATATCAACAATTTACACTTCACCAAGTGATATTTGTCCCAATGGAGTCAAGGAGGTAGTATCAATGTCATACAGATAGGCAACACATGTAGCATGGAATTGAACACTGTAGACATCATGTCCAATGTGTCAGGAAAGGACGTCGCCAACATACACCACACAATGAATGAGCAAGCTCCAGGCTAATAACCACCAATGTCTGACTCCCCTTACAATGACATACCCTGAGTGCATCAGTAGAAGCTATTGGTCCTTTGCATGCTGGAGAGACACATAAGTTGCAAGGACTTATAGAAGGCCCACAACATGCTGCCCAATAGGAAACAACATCACCGCCCCCATCATGGTCATGCAAACCCAGATGTCTGTCTGTGGATGAATGCCTGTACCCAAACACCTGCGTCTAAAACATAACTGCAAGTTACTCCATGATGCAAGTCTACAGTCAGAGGACATACCTTATCCTTTACACATGTGCAGTGCATTTTCTCACCTGATGCTACATTAAGCTCATAGATATTCACATTGTGGTTCAAACCGCAAGTCCTATTTGTCATGTTTCTCATTGCTACTGCAGTTGTACATGCCAAATTACATGCTATAACATGCTATGATGCATTAGGCAGTGTGTCAGCCAATAAACAAAGGTGACACACTCCTGTAAGTGGCACAGCATGAAATGTGCCCCCATTGCAAATCTACTATTCCACAAACAGTTTGCCATTCACATATATGTGAGGGAATACAGACATCATCCCATCAACATAGGGAGACCTTGCATGAAACAGCAACTTACAAACTGTTTTCTAAAGGGAAAGGGACACATGCTGATATGTAGGTACAAGGAATGTTGGCAGCAGTGGTGGCACATTATTCATCTCAATTGACATTCCCCACTTACCAAGGGAAAGTAGTGATCTTTAGCTGCACACAAAGAACAATGTAAGCCCTGTTACATGTATGTCTGTTGGACACCTTTACATCACAGACTGCAGTGAGGCACCAGAAAATATCATACACAGAGAAAACCATCTTCTGGGTGGCAGATGCCAACATGCACATTACACAGACACATGGCTGAGGACAGTGATCCATCACCTACTTACCTGTGGCCTGGAACACTGAGGAGTAATGGCCTGTTGCATAGAAAATACACACACTACAACAACAAACAGTATATGATTAATAACTGTACACAGCCATATGCGGTCCTTTCAGAGCAAGTGGTGTGAGGATTCCACCCAGTTTTCTCCTATGTCCCTGGTCCAATAGGCAGGGCACATCAGTACAAAACATGTGACATGTCAACACAAACAATCTCTCCTCTACTGTGTGAAACGTGGCTCAACCCTAATAGTCAATGGGAGCAGTCAGAACCTCACTCAATCACTTAGCAATAGAACAGGCAGAAATATGTCATGTACTCACCTCCTTGTGGCTGCTGTGCTGCCCTCAAACGTCATTCCAGCTCCGAATAGGCCATTGCAGAATGCAGGCCATTTGGGGGGGTCATGGTCTGACGGTCACCCCGCTCACGTTGGGAGGCCAGCCCCAGCTGGGCCTCCGCAATCTTCTAGGCCCAGCATCCACACCTTCTTGGTGACAGCTCTCCATATCCCTTTCTTTTGATGGGTGTTGACCTACATGAATGCAAAAGATGAATCAAAGATCATCACAAATGGTTCAGTTACATCAAGCTAGAACGTTTCCATTGTGTCAATGTTCCTCAAGCCAATAAGTACAGGGACATGACTACAAACATACATTTACTAATCTGCAGACCAACCCACCAACCACCCTGTTCAGGCTCTACAATGACTAGGCAGGCTTACTGACATCTTATGGGATGTGCCCTAGCAACTTGACTGGGATGTGAGCCACTATGAGACACATCATACCTCTGTGGCTTCAGAAAGGTAGACTCCTTAGGCATGAATGGACCAGCACATTCACACTCACACAAACTCAAACATCACACATGGATAACGATGAAAGGACTGGCACTGTGGGTACAGAGAGTGTCTACCTTGTCCATGTATGGACATTTACAATAACAAATGCAGACTCATGGCACTTCAGTGGGTGGGGTTCTGTGGTATGTTTCTGTATGCACATTTGGACATATGTGTACATCCTACAGAGATCGCATCTAACAAACAAAGGCATAAATTGACCAGTTTTTGCTGTATGACCAAGCTACTGAGTCACATACCATGGTCTCCCAGGAATCAACACACTGTCTGCACTGTGGGAATGTCAGTTATGCAATGAGCCTGCACAGGACAAATATGACCTGTATGAAGGTGACAACAGGATTGTGGGAGTTATAGACATGTCAGGAGTTAGAAACAGCAATGATGCTAAGAGCACATCTGTCAAGGATCAGTAAGCCATCCCTGTACCTATTCCCAATCTGATCAAGGGAATAAGTCATTCTGGGGAGCATATTACAACATAGCACATATTGGCCACATGACAGAATCTGCTGGGGCACAGGGAGTGGGCACAGTGCCACAGTTGCATAGCCACAGTAACTCCACTGCTGTCCTAGTCTATGACCCATATTGGGCAATACGTGTGACAGGCCCTGTTCTCTGCAGGCTGAGCAGACTGAACCTACATGGCACTCCATTCCCATCACCTCCATGCATAACAGTACATGATGTAGCCAACAGCAAATTGGCATGTGGTGTGTGTGGCAACCTGGAGGGCAGTAAGAGTGATGACATGCCTTACAAACAACAGTCTAGCAAAAGCAGATATGCAAAGAACTCTCTGTGGCAACATACACACAGCTCACATTACTCACAGCTAACTTATACAAGAAGCATACTTTGCTCATGCTATCATACACATACATGTTGTCTCACATATACAACATTCATAAGGAAAGAGATGTCAGTGGACGGCCGTAATGTCACCTCACCTAATTAGGTGCATCCAACACAAGGTGGATCAGGGAACACAATAAACACACACACCACAATGTGAATGAACTCAACATGGGAACACTGGCCACCTGGTCATGCACATTGACTCTCCCTTTGATGCCACACAGACCGCAGCTACATGCACATGAGTTTTCGATCTGCCACTCATGGGCACATTCTAGCCTGTGAGGAGGGAAAGGATGATGAAGTACAGAGAAAACTGTGCTCATAAGGCCCTTACCTGGTCTTCTGGTGCACCATAGAGCTGTCCATTCAGGGGTAATATCTCAGTCACCAGCCTCTCCAACTCCTCTGGTGAGAAGACAGGGGCCCCATCACCTGCTAGAAGTGGCATGAGTGCTCCCAGAGGCGGTACACAGCAGCTCGGTAGTGGAGGTGTTGCTGGCAGTAGTGTCAGGAGTCAAGTGAAGAATTTTGCAGAACATGGTGGTCATGTCCACCACATATGTGGTCGTCACCTCCAGCAAACACAACCATTGGCCTGCGACCTCCACTGGCAAGAACGTTAGTGTATGGTTGTGTCCGCCGAGGTTGGAACTGCCAACCCCCATGACAACTTCCACCAGTTGTCATGAGTGGCTCTGAATGTCCAGTGGAGTAGTTCAGACAGGAGCCATTTAGTGGCATGAAATGTGAGATTGGGTTATTGACACTGCCACACTTCAAAAAATGTTGTTTTTTGCACATACACCTGTTCATCTCGTCGTGTCATGTAGGTCCTACTACTCAAACACCATTGTTGTAGGTTGCATGGCACATATCGCACCCAGCACAAAGGTCATTTTTGTGCTTGGGACATCCAGTCACATTCTGAGTGACATTTGTGATGCACATTTTGGATTTAGGTCTAGAAACATGATGTGGGCACTTGTGTCAAAACATGGGGATAACATGTGACCCTTGTGTCATTAGCAGCTGTGATGTGTACTGTGTGCCATGTCCATCCGTTCTAAATTCTCTTGTCTCATGTTAACCTTGACATCCATCATGTATGTTGCTGTGGACACAATGACTAATGTCAGAACTAAGTACCAAGAGAGAGGTAAGATGTGGCAACCACCAGTCTACCGTTCAATGCCAGACCTTCAGGCCATGGAAGAAAGACACATCAGCCTCCTGTATCATCTGAATGGGCAAACAATAGTGGATCTATGTCATCAGTTGGAGCCAGATCTGATGCCAGCTACTAGGAATCCAAAGAGCATACCACCCATTGTACGTCATGTCAGTGTTGCACTTCCTAGCCACAGGGTTCTTCCAACATACAGTGGCCTAAACTGGTGGAATGTCCCAACCTATGCTCAGTCTGATGTTGAAGGATGTTCTCCCTGCAATGTTGAAACAACTGGACAGTTATATCCAGTTTCCTCCACATGGGGATTTAGCACATGTGTAGACTGACTTTTATGCTTTTGCACGCATCCACTTGTGGTGGGGGCTAAGGATGGCACACATGTTGACTTGATCACACCATATGCAAATGAACAAGTACACTGAAATGAAAGAACTTCCATTCCATGAACGTCCAAGTTACATTCATGGGATGATAACACTTCCGGTTCCTGTACACCTGTTCACTCCTGTGGGGGGGGACCAGAGCTACATGGGTCCCATCAATGGCACCTATGATGTTGGGGATATGTCCAAGGGCATAGAAGTCACCTTTAACTGTAGGCAAATCCTCCACCTGAGGGAAAACGATGTAGCTCTGCATGTGTTTCAGCAGGGCAGACAACACCCTGGACAACACGTTGGAAAACATAGTCTGGGACATCCCTGATGCCATGGCCACTGTTGTTTGAAAGGACCCACTTGCAAGGAAATGGAGCACTGATAGCACCTGCACTTGAGGGGAGATCCCTGTGGGATGGCGGATTGCTGACATCACGTCTCGCTCCAACTCGGCACACAGTTCCTGGATTGTGGCGCGGTCAAACCTGTAGGTGATGATCAAATGTCGCTCCTCCATTGTCGACAGGTCCACCAGCGGTCGGTTCACCCGAGGATTCAGCCATCTCATCACATGTCCCAGCGGACGGTGCCTAGGAAGGACAACAGCGACCACAGAGTCAAACAACTCAGAGGTATGTACCCACAGTCTACACAGAACACCATTCATACACATAATCTGGCCTGTATTTGTGTTGTGCGACAAGGCCTAGGACTGAGTGACGCAGTTGTGAATAAGGCCATGTGGGCCCCTGAAATGGCGGCTGCCTGACCTCTAAAGTGGGACAATGGGATGTGAGGTAACTGCGCTGGCGTTGTACACCGTCGCGGTAGGTGGTCGAAGACCGCAGCGCAATGCTGCATTGGTTAACATTAAACCCTATGGGTCCCAGGAGCCAATGACGATGTAGGCCGGCGGTGATGGTACACACCGCCGCGGACTTGACTGCCATTTTCTATCTGTTCAATCACTCGATACCTGATTTTCGACAGGAGAGGACCTACACTGCAAGTGCTGCTGTGACCTCGGTCTGGAAGAGACAATGGCTCGTGCGTCTGGGGAAAGGGCCCCTGCCTTCACTGCAGAGGAGTTGGAGAAGCTCATGGATGGGGTCCTCCCCCAGTACACGCTACTCTACGGTCCTCCAGACCAACAGGTAAGTACACAGGGAGCACGTTGTATGGGCTATGCCTGTGTGGAGAGGGCTGGTTGTAAGAATGAAGGGGGCACAGTTCTGCATGCATGAAGGACTGTGAATGCATGTGCCACATGGCAAGGGTAGGGATGTGGGCCACTCACTTCGACGGTGCAGTTGGTAATGACTTCTCTTCTTCCCCTGTACATGTCATGTAGGTCAGCGCCCACCAGAAGAAGGATATATGGCGTGCCATCGCCAAGGACGTCCGTACCCTGGGGGTCCACCACAGACGGAGCACCCACTGCTGGAAAAGATGGGAGGACATTCGCCGCTGGAGCAAGAAGACGGCAGAGGGTCAGCTGGGGATGGCCTCCCAATGTGGGAGGGGTGCCTGTCGAACCATAACCCCCTGATGTTCCGGATCCTGGCGGTGGCCTACCCTGGGTTGGATGGGTGCTTGAGGGCATCACAGCAGACACAAGGGGGTGAGTACAACATTATTCAGCGGACTTTGTGCGCAGTGAAGGTGTCTGGGTGGGGGAGGAGGGCTGTGGGTTTCCCAAGGCCAGGGCAAGTTCCGTAGGCTAGGCCCCTCCGTAATGCAGGCCATGTGGCACCCCACCCCACCTATGTAGAGTGGCAAGTACAGGTATACATGCCCCTGTGTCATCTATGTGTGCAGATGTCGACCATAGCCATGTAGGACATATCCCAGGAATTGCATCTGTAGAGCCCAACAGTGTGACATAGTGCAGGGGGCTGCTGTGTCTGTATTGTCCGCCAACGGTAGCGGTAAGCCATGCACTCAAACTGTCTTTCTTCTGTCGTCCCCCCTTTTTGTGGTCTCCCTGTTCTTGTGTGCATCAGCATCATCAGGCGGAGGTACAGTGGCACCGGAGCACGAGGGAGCTGCATCCCACATGGCCATGAAGGGCCACACCATGGACTCGGAATACACCAGTGGGATGGAGGGCGAGGGGAGCTTCACGGCGGTCACAGGATCTGCAACCAGCGACACGGACTCGTCCTCCAATGGGAGCTCCCTTGTGGTGGTGGCAGAATCTGTGCCCCCCACTTCTACAGGTACAGCCGCCACCCCCCCTACCAGCACCGCCCTCCCAGCAGCCCCTCAGCCTTCGCCCGTGCCTGCTCACCCAGGAGGTGGGCATCACCTTCGCCCCAGGCACCTCAGCCCCTGCCCCTGTCACCTCTGCTGCCCTCAGTGAGGAGGCCATTGACCTCCTCAGGTCCCTCACTGTTGGGCAGTCTACCATTTTGAATGCCATCCAGGGTGTAGAAAGGGAATTGCAACACACAAATGCATTCCTGGAGGGCATTCATTCTGGTCAGGCTGCCCTTCATCGAACCCTGCAAACTCTGGCCTCAGCACTGATGGCAGCCATTGTCCCTGTCTCTAGCCCCCCCCTCCAACTTCCTCCACCCAGACTCAATCCCCTGTACCCCAGACTATCCCAATCACACCATCAGACTAGCCTGCACACACTTTACCACACAAGGGAAGCTCAGGCAAACATAAGCACCACACATCCCACAGGCACTCACGCAAGCATCACACACATACAGACACATCAACATCCACTGCCTCCACTGTGTCCCCCTCCTCGTCGTCTCCCTCCTCCCTCCCAGTCTCGTCTACACTCTCACCTGCATGCACTACCACTACAGCCACTACGTCCAGCACCAGCACACCCACCACCACACCCCGCTCACGTGCAGTCACCACCCCCACTCCCATTTACACGTCCCCTGTGTCCTCTCCCAGTGTGTCTGTGACGCCCACACCGAAGATACACAAACGCAGGCATACACCCACCCAACAGCCATCCACCTCACGACAGCCTCCAGTGCATGCACCTTCACCCAAAGTCACCAAACGTAAACCTCCTACAACCACTACCTCTTCCTCCATTCCCAAACCCCCTCCAGCTACCCGTCCCAGTGTTCCTAAGAAACTTTTCCTGGCCAAGCTTGACCTCTTTCCCACCCCCCACCCCCTCCAGCTCATAGGTCCCGTACTAGCACCTCAGCCAAAAAATCTCCGGGACCAGTGGTGCCTGTTACAGGTATGTGGAGTGCACCGGCCACCAGGCCAGCCAGTGTGGCACGGAGCCACAGCACAGCTAGTCCCCCCCCCTGTGAAGCACCAGAAGTTGGACAGTGCCCGGCGGGAGAGGTGGAAGACTCCAGGCAGCAAAGCCGCTCACAAGGGTCCCGGGGGGAGTGTCAACTCAGCTGTGACTCCTCCCAAGGTGGGGAAGGGGCAGAAGAAATCTCCAAAGTCTGGGAGGAACAGCACGGCAGAGAAGACCGCCATCACCCCCGCTGCCCAGGAGGCCACCGCCAGCCCAATCGTCACTGGCCAGGAGGCCACCGCCAGAGTCACTGCCCAGGAGGCCATTCCAATCGTCACTGGCCAGGAGGCCACCGCCAGAGTCACTGCCCAGGAGGCCAGCCCAATCATTACTGGCCAGGAGGCCACCGCCAGAGTCACTGCCCAGGAGGCCAGCCCAATCGTCACTGGCCAGGAGGCCACCGCCAGCCACAGCCCAGCTGGCCAGGAGGGCCCCGCAAGCCACAGCCCAGCTGACTCATGAAGGACCGCCAGCCACAGGCCTGCTGGGCAATGAAGGACTGCCTTGGCAAGCACCGCTGGACAGGCCAGGTACCGCTGAACAAGGCAAAGACCGTCATGGCAAGCACCGCTGAACAGGGCAAAGACCGCCATGGCAAGCACCCCTGAACAGGGCAAGCACTGCTGAACAGGTCAGAAACTGCAAACTCAAGCACCGCTGAACAGGTCAGAAACTGCAAACTCAAGCACCGCTGAACAGGGCAAAGACCGCCATGGCAAGCACCGCTGAACAGGGCAAGCACCGCTGAACAGGTCAGAAACTGCAAACTCAAGCGCCGCTGAACAGGGCAAAGACCGCCAAGTGAAGCACCGCTGAACAGGGCAAGCACCGCTGAACAGGTCAGAAACTGCCAACTCAAGCACCGCTGAACAGGGCAAAGACCGCCATGGCAAGCACCGCTGAACAGGGCAAGCACTGCTGAACAGGTCAGAAACTGCAAACTCAAGCACCACTGAACAGGGCAAAGACCGCCAACTCAAGCACCGCTAGCCCATGAGCGGCAGGGGCAGTGATGCAACTGGGACCGTCACAGGGTGAGTGATACACTCTAGGCACCAGTCCCCCTCCAGAACCAGAGGAGACATGCATCCACTCCGTCTGTCCTTAACAGGATGAAGCACTCTGGGCACCAGTCCCACTCCAGAACCAGTGGAGGCATGCATCCACTCCATCTGTCCTTGGCAGGATGAAGCACTCTGGGCACCAGTCCCACTCCAGAACCAGTGGAGACATGCATCCACTTGAGAGTCTGTGGCTTTGCACTCCCCAGGATAAATCAGTGGGCAACTCACCCACTGTAGAGACTTGAGAGACTGTGGCTTTGCACTCCCCAGGATGGTACAGTGGGCAAACCACCCACTGTAGAGACTTGAGAGACTGTGGCTTTGCACTCCCCAGGATGGTACAGTGGGCAACCCACCCAATGTAGAGACTTGAGAGACTGTGGCTTTGCACTCCCCAGGATGGTACAGTGGGCAAACCACCCACTGTAGAGACTTGAGAGACTGTGGCTTTGCACTCCCCAGGATGGTACAGTGGGCAACCCACCGCACTATAGAGACTTGAGAGACTGTGGCTTTGCACTTCCCAGGATACATCAATGGGCATGGAGCCCCCTCGTGGATCTGGAGTGGTGCACTCATCCGGCTGAGGTGCCCCCTCTTCCCTTCCCCCTGAGGTGCCTGTTGTATTTCTATCTGATGCCCCTGCAGTGTTCTCTCTGTTTTGATCAGGTATCTAGTGTGGGCCTCGCCCATGCATTTTGGGCCCAGTGGTCCACGGACAATGAATGGTGCATTACCTGCACTACTAATCGTCGTGTATATTTTGTTTAATGTGTATATATATATATATGTATATATTTGGTTACTGTATTTTGATATATAACAATGGTTCCACTCATTTCCTTTGGTCTTTGCATTCTTCCAGGGGGGTTGGGGGTTGTTACTGTAATGTTTAGATATGCATTGGTGTGTGTGTTGTAGTGGGTGATGGTCAGGTTGGGGGTTGGGATGTTGGTTGTGTGTGTACCTGTGTCTTTCCCTCCCCCTCCCCTATGTCGTAGGTGCAGTACTCACCGTTGTCTTCGCCGCCGGCGTTGATGATCCTCGTACAGGAGCAGGAAGACTAGTGCAGGAAGAATATGGAGTTCCGGCTCTATGGTGTCGTCGTTCCTCGTGCAGTGTGTAGAGGTGAGCGTTTTCCCTTTGAAATGGCTGTTTCCGCCGTGTTTTTATCCGCGGTGAATCCGCCCCGGAAAAAGTGGCGGATTGGTAGGTTGTGATACTGTGGGCGGTACATTGTCCTCCACCTGTCTGTTGGCGGTGACCGCCGCGCTGTTTGTCTGTACCGCCGTGGCGGTCGGAGTGTTAAAGTGGCTATCTTTGTTGGCGGTTTCCGCCACAGTCATAATTCCAATTTTTTTACCGCCGGCCTGTTGGCGGTCTTACCGCCGCTTTAACACCGACCGCCAGGGTTGTAATGAGGGCCTAAGTTCCTTGTTCTGTCTTTATACCTCCACCCTGACATCCTCATGTGGACATTCCAGAGTTGTGACATTGGCAGGTATCTGATTCTGTTCCAGTATAGGAAATGTGGACATGGATTGTTCCAGGTAATGTGGGTCACAGATTTGGGGCATATGAGACCTGTGGCAAGCCAGCTTAGATAGTGTGTGGGTGAAAGGAGTGAAGTGCACATTGTACTTGTTTAGTGTGCTGTGGTGGCCCCATTGCTTCATGTGTGTGATCATGTGGCCATAAAGTATGTTGTCAGCAAGTGCAAGCCAGCCATTCCCCCTTCACATAGGCTAAACACTCTTCTTGTATGTCCTGTATGTATCTGTAGGTATGTTTTACCATTGCAGGCCACGGTGCCTGTGCCACAACACTGACATATGTTTGTATCATGCCACCCGATGCATGGTCATTGGATTATGATGGACCTGTAATCAGAGACTGTTGCACTGCCCCCTGTCTGTATCTTGCTGCATGTGAGATTCGATTACTTGGTTTTGCTATGTGATAAGGCTTAAGCTCTTGACACCATTCACCTCTCTGTTTGGCTGTTCTACAGGACAATGTCTGACAAGGGTCTTCCTTCTGTGGTTTGGGGGACTGTACCTCTGTATATCTACCTTGACACAATATGTGTCAGCCATTTTTAGCTACGACAGTCTAAGTGTTGTATAGTGAAATAAAATATTCAGTGTGACCAGACACTTGTACCCATGTGTTTGTGTGTCTGTGTTGGTTGTAATCCTTAGCAGGACACTGTACACACCCCTCCATGCACTACTATATTGTGTCTTCATCATTTGCTTCACATGGTCTTACATCTCTGTATAGCAACAACTGAAACAGAAGCAAGCAGACACAAACTTTGTGATAGATGTATTTATTGTGAATTTGTGCATAGAATAAAAATAAGGGACATGGTGGAACAGAATAGTGAAGGGTTCAGTAATGGTGGATGAAATCATTGTAGTAGATGCCACAGCATTTTGAGTACAAAGTCGTCCAGTGTTCTCCTCCCATATGAAATGGAAAGTGGTTGAAGGACAGTCAATAGAGTGAATATGTGGCACAAAAGGAGTTCCTTTAGGACAAGGTCAGTTGCTGGCAGTGGTCAGTGTCTGGCCATCTGCACCTCCTGAATTCTTAACTGTATGTTCCACTTGGGTGGGGGGGCTGCTGCAATAAAGACAGGGGTGTCTGTGGTGCATTTCCCCTGACGGGGCCTCCCTTCCTGTGACTGGTACCAATGAAGAAGGGCCTGGTGTTGCTGTGCCAAAAGAAAGGATAGAGTGTTGCTGACGATCCTTGATCAGGGTACTGCTAATGTCCCTCAACACCCCTCTTAGGGAGACCAGGTTAGTATTGGTGGCATCCCACTGTTGAAGCATTTCCCAATGGATGTCCCTCTGTAGCTGCTTGATCTTCTAGAGTTCGGTTATTACCTGATCCATAACACCTTGGGACACCTGATAAACCCCCAAGACTTGACTGATGGAATCCTGGCTTCAACCCGGTGGCCCACAACATCCCTCCCTCGCCCTGTGCCCTACCCTCACGGCCCTGTGCCCTTGCCACTAGGTATCCCTACCACTGGTTCCAAGACCATCATTGTCCAAGGTGTGGTGTTGCGACTCCGGATCCTGGTGAGGTTGAGGCAACCAGACTGGGAGGTCTTGATGTGACCCAGTGAGGCTCACTGTAGGGATCTGACTAGGTTCTTCAGATGGGCCAGAACCATCCTCCAGATCCAGATGTCCAGGAGTGTCATTACAACTAAGGGCTTCATGCAGGGGGATAGTGGCAGTCTCATCAGTGGCTTATGTTTGGCCTGTGGCAGCTCGATCTGTTGATGTGAAAGATAAAATGATACTGATGGTATTGTGACATCTACCTCCAGACGTTTACAGTGACATTTTGCAAAGCTGTTGTACATAGTTGATTTGCAGGTGATCCAATTGTGACAGGTACCCATGGTATTGGTTGTATTGAGCTGACATTTGTGAAGTATTCCAATACATTAAAGTCCAGCAGTTGCTGAATTTAGCAGTTCATTTGCACTTTGGAGGATGGGCAGGGATTTGCATCTCTCTAGAAGTGCTGGCAAAACAGTGGCTTGGCAGAATGTGGCTTTGACCATTTTGAGGCCTAGTTGAATGTTATGCAGGCCGACCCAGATGTTTGTTGCATATGTGATTGGAGTCATCATGTGATCATCGCATTGTGAACATGTCTGCAGCAAATACGATTCTGGTGACGCATCTTGAGGCCTTCTTGAACATTTATGTTGCACACTGTGTGAGCTATCCTTTCTGTCCTCAATAGTTTCATTTTGGCTTAGCAGGTCAAGCTAGAGCTAGGGGGCCAGCCAAATCTCTGATTTGAGCATGATCCGTATCTTGGTCCCTCCCAGTGAGTAAAATGATTTGAGAGGGACCAGGCTGGAATTTTTGGACAAGTGAACACTGTTTTGCTATTTGGAGACACTTGAACAGTGCCTCCTGGGAGTTGCATTCAGGTTACTCTGCTAGCTCCCGATACTAAACAAATGTGATCCGCCTAGGTGAGAAACTTTCTTTGAGAGTTCACTAACAGATGCATAGGGGCAGGTGTACACAGGGCTGGTGACATGAATTTGGAGTCTCCGGGGCACTTTCTTTGTGTTTGAAAAAAAAGAAAAATGCTTCTCACACTCAAATACAACTTGAAGGGTTCATTGGAGATGGAAATCAACTCAAACAATTCTTTTTGACTAGATTTAGATGTGTTTCAAGTAGAAAATCGACTTCAGGTTAATTTGCGCTTGCCAACGGGACCGTTTTGGCTGCTGTCACAGCTGGAAGTAGTGCGGGTAAATGCAAAGTCTTGTGCGCACGGCCGGAAACAGCGTGAGTGAACACAAAGGCCCTCATTACAACATTGGCGGTAAAAGCCACTTACCGCCGTGCAGAAGACCGCCAATACACCACCGCGGCTGCGGAATTCCGCCACAGCTATTAAGACCCACAGCTCGGAATCTGCCAAAATTCAGACACCCACACAAGTCCGCCACACCAAAGGTCAGTGATAAACTGGTTTAACAAAACCGACACCGTCACGCCAACAGAAATACGCCCACACTATCACGACACACGAATCAATGTGGCGGTCTTTCAACCGTGGTATTCCATTGGCGGTAACACCACTGCGCTCAAAATACACACACATCTACAAAACACAGCAACATTGGACATATCGAAATACACACACCTGATACACATACACACACCACTCCCACACACTCAATACAATATAAAACACACACCCACATCACCCACAATCCCTTACGACCACAAATCACGAACAAAACCCAGAGAGAGACACCACCATCAACAACACTAGTATCCACAGGCACACAACAACATCACCCACATATCTTCCAAGCACCTCACACAACACACCACTACATATCAGCACACTTATCACCTTGCACACCACCCCACACATCACCTACACCACCCCATGGCACGGCAAAGACACCCCAGGTTCTCGGAGGAGGAGCTCAGGGTCATGGTGGAGGAAATCGTCTGGGTAATCGTCTGGGTAGAGCCACAGCTATTTGGATCACTGGTGCAGCACACCTCAATTGCAAGGAAGATGGAGCTATGGCGAAGAATAGTGGAGAGGGTCAACGCAGTGGGACAGCACCCAAGAAATCGGGAGGACATCAGGAAGACCTACAGGGGAAGGTGCGTTCCGTGGTCTCCAGACACCCCCTGGCGGTTCAGCGGACTGGCGGCGGACCCCCATCTTCTCCCCCACAACTAACAACATGGGAGGAGCAGGTCTTGGCGATTCTGCATCCTGAGGGCCTCGCAGTAGTAGGTGGAGGAATGGACTCTGGTAAGTCAAATCTCTCACTATTTCATCCCCCACCCAACCTGCATGCCATCACATACCCCCAACCTCACCCTCACCCCCATCACTCCGACTCCTCACAAATATCCCAATATCACAAAACACACATCACAAAACACACATCCTAACACCAAGCCCTGCAACAACAAAGCATGGACACCCATCACCAAAGCATGGCCACTGTACATACCCATACACCCCCCTAAACCACCATCACACAAGGTCCCACACAGGAATGCAAGCACTGGAGTACATAGTCACCCACCCATTGCACACCTTGACACACACAGATGCAATAATCATGCTTTTATACCCCTGCAGGACCCCTACCCAATGTCCACACATGTCCACACCACCAACAGAAGAGGCCCACAGTGATGGCAGCAGCTCTGTCCAACTGGATCTAGATGACCAGCCCGGCCCATCGGTGACCTCGGACAGTCGGTTCCCCACACCCAGTCACAGGCCACTACAGAGCTTCCCCCCTCTGGAAACACCAGCACAGCACCCACCCAGCGGGCCCATACCTCTGTCCCCAGGACACGTCAATCAGCAGTGTATCCACCACTACAGGGAACCCAGGCTAACCCACCACCCCAACAATAACAGTGACCTGGGGGCAGTGGTAGTGGGCACACAGTCCAGGGGACCGAGGCCCAGGAACACAGGGGAACTGTGAGGGCTGCTGTGCGACAGGGGGCGGACAGGCCCAGGGAACCCACTCTCCACGAGGCCCTCTCCTCCATCATGGGAGCCTACCACGACTCCCAGGAGACGATGGCAAAAGTATTGGCCAAGTTTCAGGAGACCCTGCGCTTGCAGGAGGAACAGTATTTGGGCTTCAGAGAGGAACTCAGATCCATCAATTCCACCCTGGGCACCATCGTAGGGGTGCTGGAGGAAGTACTCAATACCAGGAGGGGCACTACAAGGGGCCCCTGACACTAGCCTGGACGATGAACTGCCCACCACCTTCGCCGGCGCTAGTGGACAGGAGGCACCGCCACAGGACCACCACACCAGCACCTCACCCCCTGCAGAGGGAGAACCACCTTGCAAATGGTCCCTGAGATCCAGGACAAAGACAGAGAACGATGCCAAGACCCCCGCCAAGAAATGCGACCACCCTGATTGTCATCCTACTGTCCCACTTTGTCACCCTGTCCATCCTTTAACTGCCCCAGCTCCACTTCTTATGCCCATTTGGGCAATGCACCTGTGAGACTAATAGACTGGACTCTACCATGGACATTCCTCCGCCATCACCCCTCAACATTTTACAACCCCCTCCAATTTAGAGGACTTCAAAAAACACCCTTGAAGCAAAAAACAATCTGGAGTCTGTCTGTGATTTCGGAATAATGTATTAGCAATAACTGTGGCAAAAAGCTTTTTCATTGGTAATGGCAACATACCTATGTCACACAGCTCTAGTACATGAGGAATCAAAGCAGATGTCACACAGTGGGACCCACATCTGTGAAATCGTAAGGGAAAGAGACAACTCAATGACCATACACTGGGTGAAAACGACAGACAGTAGAGAGGTAGTAGTGTTTAAGTACATGTAGTAGGCAGATCTGTATTCTTACCTGTGTCTCACTGGAAATATTGCTGGATCACTGAGTCCCTGTTGTCCATGTCTTCTTCCTCTGCTTCTTCGTCTTCACTGTCCACAGGCTCCACAGCTGCAACAACACCGCCATCTGGACCATCCTCCTGCAGAAAAGGCACCTGTCGTCGCAAAGCCAAGTTGTGAAGCATACAGCAGGCCATGATGATCTGGCACACCTTCTTTGGTGAGTAGAATAGGGAACCACCTGTCATATGGAGGCACCTGAACATGGCCTTCAGGAGGCCGAAGGTCTGCTCGATCACCCTCCTATTACACCCATGGGCCTCATTGTAGCATTCCTCTGCCCTTGTCCTGGGATTCCTCACTAGGGTCAGTAGCCATGACAGGTTGGGGTAACCAGAGTCACCTGCAAATGGCGAGGGACAACTGTTAGACAACCACTAACCTGGAGGGATATCACCAGACCCAGACAACCATTCCCAATGACTAGCTTCCAGGTGCTCACCAAATAGCCACACACGGTGCCTCTGGAGTTGACCCATCACATAAGGGATGCTGCTATTCCACAGGATGTAAGTGTCATGCATTGAGCCAGGGAACATGGCATTCACATGGGAGATGTACTGGTCTGCCAAACATACCATCTGTACATTCATCGAATGATAACTCTTCCGGTTTCTGTTCACCTGTTCACTCCTGTGGGGGGGGTACCAAAGCCACATGTGTCCCATCAATGGCACCTATGATGTTGGGGATATGTCCCAGGGCATAGAAGTCACCTTTCACTGTAAGCAAATCCTCCACATGAGGGAAAACGATGTAGCTCCGCATGAGTTTCAGCAGGGCAGACAGCACTCTGGACAACACGTTGGAAAACATAGGCTGGGACATCCCTGATGCTATGGCCACTGTTGTTTGAAATGACCCACTTGCAAGGAAATGGAGCACTTACAGCACCTGCACTTGAGGGGGGATTCCTGTGGGATAGCGGGTAGCTGACATCAGGTCTGGCTCCAACTGGGTAAACAGTTCCTGGATTGTGGCACGGTCAAGCCTGTATGTGATTATCACATGTCTTTCCTCCATTGTCGACAGGCCCACCAACGGTTGGTACACCGGAGGATGCCGCCATCTCCTCACATGTCCCAGCGGGCAGTGCCTATGAAGGACAACAGTGAGCACAGAGTCAAACAACTCAGAGGCACGCACCCACAACTTACACAGAACACCATTCATAATCAAAAAGTGACTTGTATGTGTGTTGAGTCTAGGCCTAGGTATGTGTGACGCGGTTGAAAATGAAGCCATGTGGGCCCCTGACATGGCGGCTGTCTGACCTGTAAAGTGGGACAATGGGATGTGAGGTAACTGCGCTGGCGTTGTACACCGTCGCGGTAGGCAGTCGAAGACCGCGGCGCAATGCTGCATTGGTTAACATTGGACCCTGTGGGTCCCAGGAGCCAATGACGATGTACGCCGGCGGTGATGGTACGCACCGCCGCGGACGTGACTGCCATTTTCTATCTGTTCAATCACTCGATAACTGATCTTCGACAGGAGAGGACCTACACTGCAATTGCTGCTGTGACCTCGGTCTGGAAGAGACAATGGCTCGAGTGTCTGGGAGAAGGGCCCCTGCCTTCACATCGGAGGAGTTGGAGAAACTCAGGGATGGGGTCATCCCCCAGTACACGCTACTCTACGGTCCTCCAGACCAACAGGTAAGTACACTGGGAGCATGATGTAAGGGCTATGGGCCAGATGTAGCAAACGTTTTGCGACTCGCAAACGGCAAAATTTGCCGTTTGCGAGTCGCAAAACGCGTATCCCAATGCAGAAATGCATTTTGCGAGTCGTTACCGACTCGCAAAATGCATTTCAGACTCGCAAATAGGAAGGGGTGTTCCCTTCCTATTTGCGAGTCGCATTGGGATGCAATACCATTTGCGACCGCATATGCGGTCGCAAATGGCATCGCAGTTACCATCCACTTCAAGTGGATGGTAACCCAATCGCAAATTGGAAGGGGTCCCCATGGGACCCCTTCCAGTTTGTGACTGGAGCCCCAAAATATTTTTTCAGGGCAGGGAGTGGTCCAAGGGACCACTCCCTGCCCTGAAAAAAAACGAAACTAAAGGTTTCATTTTTTTTTTAAGTGCAGCTTGTTTTCCCTTAGGGAAAACGGGCTACACTTAAAAAAAAAAAAAACTGCTTTATTTAAAAGTAGGTCGCTAACATGGAGGTCTGCTGACGTCAGCAGGCCTCCATGTTAGCGAGTGCCTATACTCGCAATGGGGCCGCAATTTGCGACCCACCTCATGAATATTCATGAGGTGGGTCATTGCGACCCCATTGCGAGTTGCAGTCGGTGTCTGAGACACCGTACTGCATAGCAATTTGCGACTTGCAAATTGCGAGTCGCAGGGACTCGCAATTTGCAAGTCGCAAATTGCTTTTTTCCTACATCTGGCCCTATGCCTGTGTGGAGAGGGGTGGATGTAAGAAGGAAGGGGGGAGAGTGCGGTGTGCATGAAACGACGGTGAGTGCATGTGCCACATGGCAAGGGTAGGGATGGGGGCCAATCACTTTGATGGTGCAGTTGGTAATAACTTTCTCTTCCCCCTGTACAAATCATTTAGGTCAGCGCCCACCAGAAGAAAGATATTTGGCGGGCCATCGCCAAGGACATACGGACCCTGTGGGACTACCACAAACGGAGCACCCACTGCCGGAAAAGATGGGAGGACATTCGCCGCTGGAGCAAGAAGACGGCAGAGGCTCAGCTGGGGATGGCCTTCCAATGTGGGAGTGGTGCCCGTCGCACCATGACCCCCCTGATGTTCAGGAACCTGGCGGTGGCATACGCGGAGTTGGATGGGCGCTTGAGGGCATCACAGCAGCCACAAGGGGGTGAGTACACTCGCATTCTACTGACTTTGCACGCAGTGGAGGGGTCTGGGTGGGGGAGGTGGGCTGTGGGTTTCCCTAGGCCAGAGCGAGTTCCGTAGGCAAGGTCCCTCCGTAACGCAGGCCATGTGGCACCCCAGCCCACCTCTGTAGAGTGCCAAGTACACCTAGTTATGCCCCTGTGTCATCTATGTGTGCAGATGTCGTCCATAGCTTGTAGGTAATTTCCCAGGAATTGAACAGTGGAGCCTAAGAGCGCGGCGTAGTGCAGGGGGCTTCTGTGTCTGTCGTGTCCACCAACGGTAGCGGTAATGCATGCACTCAACATGTCTTTCTTCTGTCGTCCCCCCCCCTTTTTGTGGTCTCCCTGTTCTTGTGTGCATTAGCATCATCAGGTAGAGGAGCAGTGGCACCGGAGCACCAGGGGGCTGCATCCCACATGGCCATGGAGGGCCACACTACGGAATCGGACTTCACCAGTGGGACAGAGGGTGAGGGGAGCTCCACGGCGGGGACAGGAGCTGAGACCAGTGACACAGACTCGTCCTCTCATGGGAGCTCCCTTGTGGTGGCGGCAACATCTGTGCCCCCCCCATCTACAGGTACAGCCGCCACCCCGCTTCCAGCACCACCCTCCCAGCAGCCCCTCAGCCATCGCCCCGTGCCCGCTCACCCAGAAGGGTGGGCATCACCTTCACCCCAGGCACCTCAGCCCCTGCCCCAGTCACCCCTGCTGCCCTCAGTGAGGAGGCCATTGACCTCCTCAGGTCCCTCACTGTTGGGCAGTCTACCATGTTGAATGCCATCCAGGGTGTAGAAGGGCAGTTGCAACAAACAAATGCATTCCTGGAGGGCATTCATTCTGGTCAGGCGGCCCTTCAGCAAGCTTTTCAGACTCTGGACTCAGCACTTATGGCAGCCATTGTCCCTGTGTCTAGGCTCCCCCCTCCAACTTCCTCCACCCCGACCCAATCCCCTGTACCTCAGCCTATCCCAAACACTCCTACAGACCAGCATGCGCACACGTCAACACACAAGGGAAGCTCAGGCAAACATAAGCACCACACATCCCACAGGCACTCACGCAAGCATCACACACATCTAGACATAGCAACATCCACTGCCTCCACTGTGTCCCCTCCTCCTCGTCTCCCTCCTCCCTCCCAGCCTCGTCTACACTCACACCTGCATGCACTACCTCTACAGCCACTACGTCCCTCTCCAGCACACCCACCACCACACCCCGCTCACGTGCAGTCACCACCCCCACTCCCATTTACACGTCCCCTGTGTCCTCTCCCAGTGTGTCTGTGACGCCCCCTCCAAAGATACACAAACACAGGCACACACCCACCCAACAGCCATCCACCTCACGACAGCCTCCAGCGCATGCACCTTCACCCAAAGTCAGCAAAAAAACACCTCCTACAACCACAACCTCTTCCTCCACTCCCAAACCCCCTCCAGCTACCCGTCCCAGTGTGTCCCAAAAACTTTTCCTGTCCAACCTTGACCTCTTTCCCACACCTTCCCCACCCCGTCCGTCTCCTAGGTCCCGAACTAGCACCTCAGCCACAAAATCTCCGGGACCAGTGGTGACTGTAGTCACCGGAATCTGGAGTGCACCAGCCACCAGGGGAGCAGTGTGGCATGGAGCCACAGCACAATCCCCCACCTGTCAAACATCAGAAGTTGGCCAGTGCCCGGCGGGAGAGGGGGAAGACTCCAGCCACCAAAGCCGCTCCCAGGGGTACAGGTGGGAGTGTGGAGTCAGCTGCGACACCTTCCAAGGTGGGGAAGGGGCACAAGAAGGTTAGCAAGTCTGGGAAGAGCAGCACAGCGGAGAAGACCGCCATCATCCCAGCTGCCCAGGAGGTCCCCGCCAGCACCAGCCTAGCTGCCCAGGAGGCCCCAGCCAGCACCAGCCCAGCTGCCCAGGAGGCCCCCGCCAGCACCAGCCCAGCTGCCCAGGAGGCCACCACCAGCACAAGCCCAGCTGGGCCATGAAGGACTGCCAGCACAAACCCCGCTGGGCCATGAAGGACCGCCAGCAGCGGAGTCACTGCAATGGAGACCGCCGTCTCAAGCACCGCTGAACAGGGCACTGCCGCCTCAAGCACTGCTGAACAGGGCACCACCATCTCAAGCACCGCTGAACAGGGCACCGCCGCCTCAAGCACTGCTGAACAGGGCACGGCCGTCTCAAGCACCGCTGAACAGGGCACCGCCGTCTCAAGCACTGCTGAACAGGGCACCGCCGCCTCAAGGACCGCTGAACAGGGCACCGCCTTCTCAAGCACCGCTGCACAGGGCACCGCCGTCTCAAGCACCACTGAACAGGGCACCGCCGCCTCAAGCACCGCTGAACAGGGCACCGCTGAACAGGGCACCGCAGCCTCAAGCACCGCTGAACAGGACACCGCCGTCTCAAGCACCGCTCAACAGGGCACCGCCGTCTCATGCACCGCTGGCCCATGTGCGCCAAGGGCACTGACGCTACTGAGTCCGTCATGGGCAGAATGAAGCACTCTGGGCACCATGCCCCCTCCAGAACCAGTGGAGAGATCCATCCATTACCTCTGTCCTTACCAGGATGAAGCAGTCTGGGCACCATGCCCCCTCCAGAGCCAGTGGAAAGATCCATCCGCTACCTCTGTCCTTAGCAGGATGAAGCACTCTGGGCACCATGCCCCCTCCAGAACCAGTGGAGAGATCCATCCACTATCTCTGTCCTTAGCAGGATGAAGCACTCAAGGCACCATGCCCCCTCCAGAACCAGTGGAGATAATCATCCACTAACTCTGTCCTTAGCAGGATGAAGCACTCTGGGCACCATGCCCCCTCCAGAACCAGTGGAGACTGTTATCCACTTGAGAAACTGTGGCTTTGCACTCCCTAGGATAGAACAGTGGGCAATCCACCCACGTGTGAGACTTGAGAGACTGTGGCTTTGCACTCCCCATGATGGAGCAGTGGGCAATCCACCCACTTGTGAGACTTGAGAGACTGTGGCTTTGCACTCCCAAGGAAGGAACAGTGGGCAACCCACCCACTGTAGAGACTTGAGAGTCTGTGGCTTTGCACTCCCCAGGATGTAACAGTGGGAAAACCTCCCACTGAAAAGACTTGAGAGACTGTGGCTTTGCACTCCCCAGGATTGTACAGTGGGCATGAGGCCCCCTTGTGGATTTGGCGTTGTGCACTCAAGCGGCTGAGGTGCCCCCCTTTCCCTCCCCCTGAGGTGCCTGTTTTGTTGCTCTCTGATGCCACTGCAGTGTTCTCTCCGTCATGGTTGGGGATCTTGTGTGGGCCTCACCCATACCGTGTGGGCCCAGTGTTCCACGGACTAAATTGGAGCACTACCTGGACTACTATGCTTGGTATATATTTTGTAAATGGTGTGTATATATATATATATATATATATATATATATATTTGCCTACTTGATTTTAATGTATTACAATGGTTACACTCATTTTCTATTGTCTTTGCATTCTTTCCGGGGGTTTGGGGTGAGTGTGCCCCTGTTTTTTGCCTCCCCTGTGTCGTAGGTGCAGTACTCACTGTGGTCTTCACCACCGGTGTTCATGCTCCTGGTAGAGGAGCAGGAAGACTATCGCAGGGAGAATTTGGAGTTCCAGGTCCATAGTGTCCTTGTTCCTCGTGGGGTGTGTAGAGGTGAGCGTTTTCCCTTCGGAATTCCTGTTTCCGCCGTGTTTTTATCCGCGGTGAATCCGCCCCGGAAAAGGTGGCGGATTGGTGGGTTGTAATAGTGTGGGCGGTACATTGTCCTCCGCCTGTCTGTTGGTGGTGACCGCTGCGCTGTTTGTTTGTACTGCCGTGGCGGTCGGAGTGTTAAAGTGGCTATCTTTGTTTGCGGTTTTCGCCGCGGTCGTAATTGCAAATTTTTTACCGCCGGCTTGTTGGCGGTCTTACCGCCGCTTTAACACCATCCGCCAGAGTTGTAATGACCACCCAAGTCTTGTGCGTGTGCACTAGCAGACCAATGGGGTAATTCTGACCCTGGCGGTCTTGGACCGCCAGGGCGCAGAACGACTGAAGCACCGCCAACAGGCTGGCGGTGCTTCAAAGCCCATTCCGACTGCGGCTGTAAAGCTGCGGTCGGAAAACCGGGGCCGCCGGTTTCCCGCCAGTTTTGCCCCGGCTGGGCGAATCTGCCAGGGCAGCGCTGCCCTGGGGATTCTGACCCCCTTCCCTTCCCTTCCCTGCCTAGCAGACAGTGAAAAGCGCGACGGGTGCAACTGCACCCGTCGCACACCTGCAACACCGCCGGCTCCATTCGGAGCCGGCTTCAGTGTTGCAGGCCGCCTTCCCGCTGGGCCGGCGGGCGCTAACCATGTTAGCGCCCGCCGGCCCAGCGGGAAAGTCGGATTGGCCCCAGCGGTCTTTTGACCGCGGGGCGGCCAAATGGCGGTTCCCGCCAGGCGGGCGCCGACTGACGCCCCTCGGGGTCAGAATGACCCTCCAAGAGTATTATGGCACCCCAAGTGAGTGGCGAAACCAAATCTCAAATTGCAGAATTCGGGAAATCCGTGCTACTCTGTTTAGCGTGAAGTGCTTGAATTCCACAAATGTTTGCACCCATGCCTAGTGTTTTCAGCACTGATGTAGAGGAGCATGTAATGATTTTGTACAGGATTCTAGAAAGGATGGAAGATAATATCATACATGTTAATCAGAGAATGTCAGCTCTATGTAGGATTTGTAACCTAATTAGCAATCAAGGCTGGTGTTAGGAAAAACAGGTATGTTATGAAACATCTTGCAGAATTAATGAACAAAGTGACTTCAATATGAACATAGAGAAGTGAATAGTGAGTACAGTAAGAATGATTATAGAATTTGGCCCATGTAGAAAACAAAGCTTATTTACAAGTCCTGAGGTGCAGGACAGTGCATAAAGTGAACTTGCTACACTGCCTTGCACCATAGGGAATGGGCAGAAATGTGCCACATCTACAAGATATGGCTCATTTATGTCTTCTCCCACTGCGCTGGTGCCCAATGGGCTGTCTAGCACTGATGCAGGCAGCTTGGGAATATGGTTAAAGGATGCCTGCATTGCAGACAGGAATGTTTTGTGCAGGAAGGGACATCTTCCTGTTAAAAAAAAACCCACAACCACAACCACAAAAAAAAGAGGCATGTTCCTCTTTCTATGTGTCCTTCAGTATGCAGCACACATATAAAGAGGAAAAAATGAGGAGAAATAATGATATTTCTCCTTGCTGCACCTCCCCTGTGGAGGCATACGATTTTGATGCATTCCCAGGTTTACAAAGTCTTGTAAATCTGGGAATGCCTCAGAACCCATGGGTGTTGTGTGGGAAAACCCACTGTAGACCCCATGGAATGCCCCCTGATTCAGTGTAAGGCAACACAGCAACTTGCGCTGTGTTACTTTATACCATATATACATAAGCCATTAAAACCACTAAAGTGGCTTTGAGTGGCATTATAGATATGGGCCTGCACTATGCACTGCTGGTGCATCACAAAAAGTGACAAACAGACAGCGCACACAGCTTGTAAATAAGCTGCTGTGTTTGTCGGCCAAAAGAGTGGTAAGCCATATCAGAATGATATAGTAAATAGGGAAGTAATGGACCATGTAGTTTAAAGATGACCACAGCGACACTCCTTGACATGCTAGAAACAGCCTGTCAAAGAACAAGAGAAGGAAAATTATGCAATAGAAGCAGGCTTGTCCCTCCTAAGATGTAAGAGCAAAGCTAAATATGTTAGCTCAACAAAGACACCAGTAAAGCTGCATCAGTGAGGCTAAAATTAGCCAGTCTTCCTGGTGACCTAAGGTGCATTCTATGGTGAAAGAGGAGATCAACCTATGATTTCAATGCACAGTTAATATTTTGTCTTTCACATTTTACCGGCCAACGCAACAAATTTAGGAACTTATATTGATAGCATAGCAGCATTTGCTTGTCTTAACTTTATTTTGTATTTATTTATTTATATATTTATGGGGTTTTGTAGAGCAAACTAACATTCCAGAAATATATGTTAGGGCTTTATAGCTTAGGCAGAGAGAATGTTGAGGAAAACAGAGGTAACACACTAAGGCCCTCAATATGACAATGGCAGTGTAGGAAGGTAGCCTCTTTCTAGCCTTGTTACCCCCACTTTTGGCCTGTTTGTGAGTATATGTCAGGGTGTTTTTACTGTCTCACTGGGATCCTGCTAGCCAGGGCCCAGTGCTCATAGTGAAAACCCTATGTTGTCAGTGTGTTTGATATGTGTCACTGGGATCCTGCTAGCCAGGACCCCAGTGCTCATACGTTTGTGGCCTATATGTGTTCCCTGTGTGGTGCCTAACTGTATCACTGAGGCTCTGCTAACCAGAACAAAATTGTCAATGCAGGCTAGTGACTAATTTTACCAATTCTGATTGGCACACTGGAATACCCTCTTTTGCCACCCATAGGGAGCTCAGACAATTCTTACACAGGACTACCACTGCAGCCTGAGTAAAATAACGTCCACATTATTTCACAGCCATTTTACACTGCACTTAAGTAACTTATAAGTCACCTATATGTCTAACCTTCACTTAGTGAAGGTTGGGTGCATAGTTACTTAGTGTGAGGGCACCCTGGTACTAGCCAAGGTGCCCCCGCATTGTTCAGGGCAATTTTCCCAGACTTTGTGAGTGCGGGGACACCATTACATGCGTGCACTACATATAGGTCAATACCTATATGTAGCGTCACCATGGTAACTCTGAACATGGCCATGTAACATGTCTAGGATCATGGAATTGTCACCCCTCAGACAGGTTTCTGCCCCCCTGGGGTCTGGGCAGCCCAGTCCCAGGAAGCCAGAACAAAGGATTTCCTCTGAGAGAGGGTGTTACACCCTCTCCCTTTGGAAATAGGTGTGAAGGGCCTGAGAGGAGTACCCTCTCCTGGCCTCTGGAAATGCTTTGAAGGGCACAGATGGTGCCCTCCTTGCATAAGCCAGTCTACACCAGTTCAGGGATCCTCCCAGCCCTGCTCTGGCGTGAAACTGGACAAAGGAAAGGGGAGTGACCACTCCCCTGACCAGCATCTCACAGGGGAGGTGCCCAGAGCTCCTCGAGTGTGCCCCAGACCTCTGCCATCTTGGATGCAGAGGTGTGTGGGCACAATGGACACCTCTGAGTGGCCAGTGCCAGCAGGTGACGTCAGAGACCCCTCCTGATAGGTGTTTATCTTTCTCTGTAGCCAATCCTCCTCTGAGGGCTATTTAGGGTATCTCCTGTGGGTATCTCATCAGATAACAAATGCAAGAGCTCACCAGAGCTCCTCTGCACTTCCCTCTTCGACTTCTGCCAAGGATCGACCGCTGACTGCTCCAGGACGCCTGCAAAACCACAACAAAGTAGCAAGAAGATTACCAGCAACATTGTAGCACCTCATCCTGGCAGCTTTCTCGACTGTTTCCTGGTGGTGCATGCTCTGAGGGCTGTCTCCCTTCACCCTGCACTGGAAGCCAAGAAGAAATCTCCTGTGGGTCGATGGAATCTTCCCTCTGCCAATGCAGGCACCACACTTCTGCATCACCGGTCCTCTGGGTCCCCTCTCATCCAGACGAGCGCGGTCCCTGGAACACAGGATCTGGGTCCAAGTGTCCCCAACAGTCCAGTGGCCCTTCTGTCCAAATTTGGTGGCGGCAAGTCCTTGCCTCCCCACACCAGACAGTAATCCTGTGCAATGCGTGAACTGCAGCAGCTAGGGCTTCTGTGCACTTTTGCAAGAGTTCCTTCATGCACAGCCTAGCCCAGGTCCCCAGCACTCTGTCGTGCTTTGCCCAACTTGCTGAGTTGGACTTCGACTCCGTGGGACCCTCTTTTGTTGTGCTGAGTCGACCGTCGTGCTCAGATCTTCTGAACACCTGTTCAGGTGCTTCTGCGGGAGATGCCTGCTTCTGCATGGGCTCTCCGTGTTGCTGATCGCCCCCTCTGTGTCCTCCTCCAAGGGTCAACCTCCTGGTCCTTCCTGGGCCCTGGCAGTACCCAAAACCTTCAACTGTGACTCTTGCAGCTAGCAAGGCTTGTTTGCAGTCTTTCTGCATGGAAACAACTCTGCATCCTCCAGCACGCCGTGGGACATCATCTGACCAAAGAAGAAGTCCCTGGCACCTTCCGTTGTTGCAGAATCTTTGGCTTCTTCCACCCAGAGGCAGCCCTTTTGAGCCTTCATCTGGGGTTTAGTGGGCTCCTGCCCCCCCTGGACACTTGGGTGACTCTTGGACTTGGTCCTCTTCCTTTTCAGGTCCTCAGGTCCAGGAATCCATCTTCAGTGCTTTGCAGTCAATTGTTGCCTTTGCAGAATCACCTATCTCGACTTTACCGTCTTTCTGGAGTAGTAGGGTAACTTTACTCCTACTTTTCAGGGTCTTGGGGTGGGGTATCTTGGACACCCTTAGTGTTTTCTTACACTCCCAGCGAACCTCTACACACTACACTAGGCCAGGGGTCCATTTGTGGATTGCATTCCACTTTTGGAGTATATGCTTTGTGTTGCCCCTAGGCCTATTGTCTCCTTTTGCATTCTATTGTGTCCTACAGTGTTTGCACTACTTTTCTAACTGTTTTCTAACTGAAACAATAACACTGCATTTACATCGCCACAGGACCCCCACACAATGTCACTGGAGAGGACCTGATTTTGGTTTGTGTGTATATTTTGTTTACATTACTTACCTCCTAAGGGAGTATATCCTCTGAGATACTTTTGGCTTATTGTCACTAAAATAAAGTACCTTTATTTTTAGTAACTCTGAGTATTGTGTTTTCTTATGATATAGTGCTAAGTGATATAAGTGGTATAGTAGGAGCTTTGCACGTCTCCTAGTTCAGCCTAAGCTGCAATGCTATAGCTACTGCTATCAGCCTAAGCTGCTAGAACACCTTTAATCCACTAATAAGGGATAACTGGACCTGGCACAAGGTGTAAGTACCACAAGGTACCCACTATAAGCCAGGCCAGCCTCCTACAGGCGGTAAGTGCTGCTTACCGCCAGGCTGACTGACGCCAACATACCGTGACCGCGGCAGTATACCGCTACGGGTATTATGACCCACACATAAAAATCTGCCACTATACAGACACACACACAAGTCAGCCAGCCCAAAGGTCAGTGATAAACTGGCAGTACCAAAACCCACACCGTTACGCCAACAGAAATACACCCACAGAATCATGACCCACAAATCACCCCAGTGGTCATTCAAACGTGGTGAACCATTGGCGTTACAGACTGCCATGCTCAAAATACACACACACTAACAAAACAACACCACATTGGACAATTCAAACTACCCACACCTGGCAACCATACACACACCACCACCACCACCACACAGCCAAACCAATATAAAACACACACACATACTACCCACAACCCTTTATGACCCAAATAATTTGAAAACTCAGAGAGAGACAAGCCAGGAGCACCCACTGAATCTAAGCCACAAAACACCATCACTCATACACCATCAACGCACCTCACAGCACACACCCCAACACATCACCCCACACACCCTCACACACACCACTCACACTACACCCATGGCACCACAACAGCACCCCAGATTCTCTGAGGAGAAGCTAAGGGTCATGGTGGAGGAAATCATCCGGGTAGGGCCACAGCTATTCAGATCACAAGTGCAGCAGACGTCCATTGCAAGGAAGATGGAGCTAAGGCGGAGAGACGTGGACAGGGTCAACGCCGTGTGACAGCACCCCAGAACAAGGAATGACATCAGGAAGAGGTGGAACGACTTATGGGGGAAGGTGCGTTTCGTGGTAGCAAGACACCAGATAGCTGTACAGAGAACTGGTGGTGGTCCTCCACTTCCTCCCCCACAACTAACATGGGAAGAGTAAGTCTTGGCGATCATGCATCCTGGGGGCCTGGCAGGAGTACCAGGAGGACTAGACTCTGGTAAGTCAAATCTTTACTACTTTATCCCACCCCTACTTGCATGCAATCACAAATTCCTACCCTCACCCCGTCACTCCACCACCTCACATATACCCCACCATCACAACCCACCCATCCCAGCACTAAGCCCTGCATGCAACACCAGTGCATGGACCCCCATCACAGACCTGCATGGACACCCATCACCACAGCATTCACTCTAGTGACAATCACTTAGCCAACCAAATCACAACTCACACAAGACAAAGCAGCCCTGGTAATAACAACCATAGAGGGAAACATTCCCATGCACAAGATGGCACACGCAGAAACAATAACACTGCATTTACATCGCCACAGGACCCCCACACAATGTCACCGGAGAGGAGGTGCAAGCAATATCCAGTCCCCCCCAGAAGAGGCCCACATTGATGACAGCAGCTCTGCACGTCTGGACCAGGATGACCAACCTGGCCCATCAGGGACCTCTGGACAGTCGGTGACACAGCCACAGTCCCATACCACCACAGAGCCTCCCTCCTCAGGAAACACCAGCAGAGCATGCACCCAGCGTGCCCATCCCTCTGTCCCTAGGACACGTCAATCAGCAGTGTGTCCACCACTACAGGGACCCCAGGCAACCCCACAAACACAGGACGATCAGGGACCTGGGGTCAGTGGCAGTGGGCACACGGTTCAGGGGACAGAGGCATAGGACAACAGGGAAGCTGGGAAGAGTGCTGTGTGACAGGGGGAGGACAGCAGGGTCCAGGGAACTGACTCTCTAAAAGGCACTCACCAACATCCTGGGAGCATACCACCATTTCCAATAGACCATGGGCCAGATACTGGCCAAGTTGCAGGAGATCCAGCGGCTGCAGGAGGGACAGTACCTGGTGATCAGGGAGGATCTGGGAGACATACACACCATCCTGGTCACCATTGCAGGGGTGCTGGCAGACATGGCCAACACCATGAGGGAGGCAGTGGCACACCGATGGGCCCCTGGCACTAGCCACACTGAAGAACAGCCCTCCACCTCCGATGACACTAGTGGACAGGAGGCCCCACCCCTGAAACAACAGGACACCAGCACCCCACCCCCTGCAGAAGGAGGACCACCACACAAAAGGTCCCTGCGGTCCAGGCAGAAGTCAGAGAACATTGCCAAGACCCCCGCCAGGAAATAGTACTCACCTGATTGTCACCCTTGTGTCCCACTCTGTCACCCTGTCCACCTTGAACTGACATTGCTCCACTTCCTGTGCCCCCTTGGACAATGCATTTGTGATACCAATAGACTGGACTCTATCCTGGACATTCCTCCACCATCAACCCAGCCCATTGCAATACCCCCTACACAAATTATCACAGAAATAAACACAAATACAAGTATGGAGTCTGTCAATTGATTGAAATATGTATTACTTTAAAAAGCTGTAAACATTGCAATTCAAATGTACAGTTATATTTACATAGGTATGACCTGTAGTGGGCAGCAGTAAACACACCAGGAGCCAGAGTGGGGCACAGGTATCTGAAAATAGAGATTCTAAAGGGTACAGTAAGTGGCCGTAGAAATAGGGAAATCAGGCTACCATTTACAATGCCCAACACAAAACTGCAATGGAAGGTGAAGTTACAGTGTCTTACCTGTGTGTCACTGTAGCACTGTTGGATTATTGCAGTTCTGTTGTCCACATCCTCTGCCTTCTCTTTGTCACTGTCCACAGGCTCCACCGCTGCCACACAACCATCCCCAGTCTCATCCTCCTGCAGAAAAGGCACCTGGCGTCTCAAGGCCAGGTTGTGCAACATGCGACGATGATCTGGCACACCTTCTTGGGTGAGTAGTACAGAGATCCACCTGTCAGATGGAGGCACCGGAATCTAGCCTTCAGGAGGCCAAAGGTGGGCTCAATGATCCTCCTTGTTCGCCCATGTGCCTCATTGTAACGTTCCTCTGCCCTTGTCCTGGCATTCCTCACTGGGGTCAGTAGCCATAAGAGGCTGGGGTATCCAGAGTCACCTGTAAATATTGAGGGATACCTGTTAGCCACACACTCACCTTTAGGTACAACCCCACACCTATTTACCTACATCAACTGGGTGGGTTCCATGGGCTCACCTATTAGCTACACCCGGTGCCTCTGGAGTTGAGCCTTCACATATGGGATGCTGCTATTCCTCAAGATAAAGGCATCATGCACAGAGCCAGGATACTTTGCATTGACATGGGAGATGTACTGGTCTGCCAAACACACCATCTGCACATTCAGAGAGTGAAAGCTCTTACGATTTCTGAACACCTGTTCATTTCTCCGGGGGGGGGACAAAGGGAATATGTGTACCATCAATACCACAAAAGGTGTTGGGGTGTCCCAGTGCATAGAAGTCAGCCTTCACTGTGGCCAAATCCTCCACCTGGGGGAATACGATGTAGATGCAGATGTGTTTCAGCAGGGCAGACAACACTCTGGTCAGCATGTTTGAGAACATAGGCTGTGACATCCTGATGCCATGGCCACAGTTGCTTGGAAGGAACCACTTGCCAAGAAATGGAGCACTGACAGGACCTGCACTAGAGGGAGGATACCTGTGGGGTGGCGGATAGCTGAAATCAGGTCTGGCTCCAATTGGGCACACGGCGCTTGGATTGTGGCTCTATCAAGTCTGTAGGTTAGGATAATGTGCCTTTCCTCCATTGTTGCCAGGTCCACCAGGGGTCTGTACATGGGGGGATGTCTCCATCTCCTATTCATCCTCAGTGGTTGAACTCTAGAGTAAAAAACGGTGAGCAGAATGTCATATCCAAACATGTACTCGGATTAATATGCAATTTTTGTTTTACAGAAACACTAGGTGAACATACAAGTCAGTTGATGTGCCTATGTCTGCTGTGATGCAGACAGGTGCCATGGTCTGTGCCCCCCTGAAATTGCGGGTGCCTGACCTGTAAGGAGGGACAAGTGGAAATGAGGTAATTCCGCTGGCATTGTGCGCCGTTGTGGTCTGCGGTCGATGACTGCCGTGCAACACCGCATTGGTTATCATTGGTGCCTACGGGTTCCAGGAGCCAATGGCGATGTACGCAGGTGATGACGGTACACACCGTCGTGGACATAACCGCCATTTTCTATCTGTTCACTCACTTGCTACCTGACCTTCAACAGGAGAGGACCTACAATGCAAGTGCTGCTGTGACCTGTGTCTGGAACCGACCATGGCTCGAGTGTCTGGGGAAAGGGCCCCTGCCTTCACTTCGGAGAAGTTGGAGAGACTGGTGGATGGGGTCCTACCCCATTACCCTTTACTTTATGGTCCTCCAGACTAACAGGTGAATCCTCTTTAAGCATGATGCGTGGGGCATGAACGTATGGAGTGCTGCATGTGTAAGCCTCATGTGGGGGGGATGAGGGGTCCTGGGAAGAGTGCTGCATGTATGGTGGTCAATGTCTGTGTCGTATAAAAAACGTTTCCTACGGGGCATTTTCGGGCCTGACAAAAAATCTTGCAAGTCAGTGTAATTAGACAGGAGCGTGAGATGTGTCTTAACCGCATCTAGCGTGGATGATTTTAACCATTGTTGACATAATTTTCCCACGCTATATGTAGTAATGATATCAGCATGTTCAGGTGATATGTAGTGAGGGTCTGCCCTACTTGTCCTGAAACCCCTAGAGGAAGTGACAAAACGTTGATGACACCCATTTGTGTCTATGGGCCACAATAACCACCCGCCTGGACGTGTCAATGAAGTGTTAAATGTACCATTCTGGACCCACTCTGTAAGCTCACTAAAAGTGGCATTTATATATTTCTGCCAATCTTTCATTTTGGAAGGGACAGGTATGCCATGCATATTCAATGCTCTAATTGTCGCTAAGCCCAAACAGCTAGTCTGTTGCACAGTGTCATTTAAGAAAATCATTTGGACAGGAATGAGACACGCTCTAAACAATGTTTCTCTACCCTGCGTCTGCCAATGTTTTGTTCCCCAAACACTTTTCAAATCAACATTTTTTTACCAATATTCATAGCCCTCAATAGACAGTTGGGAAACAAATGAATTAGAATACAGGAATTTCGTATAAGTCAACAAAATGTTCTTATTTGTGTACGGAGTTAATTTAAAATAATCTGACTTAGCATTCGTTTGATGATGCCCAGAAAAATATGCGAAATTGTCAGAATATGTTTTAGAACTCCCTTGCGGGGGAGTCGGGCAATGCTCCATTTGCGTGTAGTCAAATATTGTCTTAGGACTACTGGCTTTATGAATAAAGTGGTGCCCATAATAATTGTAACAAAACATGTCACCATAATTATCTTTAAATTGGTAAACATCTTCTTTTTTTATAGACAGTATAATATTGTAACTCTGTCAACATGGAATCAACTGTCTTCACGTCCCAATCATCAGATACAATGCCTGGTATTACTATATCATTCATTGATAACTTTAGAACATACAGTATTTGAATTATCTCAGTGGGACCATATATATCAAACATTACTCTATCCCACACAATCCCATCGGGAATTGGCACTGCGGAAATGTTCACAAAGGACAAGTCTCTTTGAACCTTATGTGAGGAAAAATGTGGCTTCAACACCTCTTCCACCTGTTCAACCATTGATCTCTCAGGAAGAAAATGACCATTTATTAACAGAAAAAAGGTAACGACAAACCCTATCCACAGAAAAAAAGCCATCAGAGTCATGAAAAGCCACAGATAGTTCCAAGGAAAAACAAAATATGTATCTTTAAGCCAATACATCAGCTTACGTGGACCTGGGTCAGGTGTTGAAGAGGACAAAGAGTCCGATAGACCATCGTCGCTGGTGTTAAAGCAGCCGGAGGCAGTTCTCGCAAAGGGCGCCGCCGTAAACAAAGGAGTAGTAGGTGTCTCTCGCGGTGGTACACTATAGATAACACCACCAGCAACATCAGTAGTCACAGTGACTCGATCAAAGGTGTCCAAATTATTGGTCGTTAGTGGAACTATCGCAAGATCATCTTCCACCCTCCCCAAGCTCGGAGAGGCAACAGCGTTGGTGTAAATCACTTGGAGCGGAACATCTTCCCCAGTAGTGAGAGGGATTCGGGAACTACTGGGTGTTCCTCTTGGTCTGCTGTGCAGAATCTGCCACATGTTGTAACTTGACATTGTCGATGGAGACAAAGCGATTTTCTTTGGCACCTGGTAACGGCGGTAAAATCCCAGTTCTTGTTCCGTGTATTCCCAGCACAGGGACTGGTGCACGATACGAAGGGCCAAATAATTTTTTTACTGCACAAGATCCCCAACTCAGTGACACGATCATTTATGTCAAAAGGCGTTTCCGCCACCTCCACACCAGGACCATCTAGATCTGGAACAAACATCCGTGTTCCGAACAGGCACTCATATGAAGTACGACCCCCCAAGGACCTTCTAGGCAAGTTATTTAGTGCTCTCTGTACTCCATACAGGTGGGTTAGCCAACTACGACCCGCACCTATAACTCTGGCCATTAAGGATTGCTTTAAATCGTGATTTAAATGCTCCATAACAGAATTTCCCTCAGGATGAAATGGACACGAGAACTGGAGCTGGACACCCAACGAAGCCATGGCGTCCCGAATGCCTTTGAGGCAAAAGCAGGGCCATGGTCCGAATGGAAAGCCGCAACTGCATATGTACCGACAAAGATACGCAAATCTTTAATAACAGTGTTCGAGCGTCAGCCGAGCGTTGTGGCCACACCTACACAAATCTGGAGCAAGAATCTACAGCCACCAAAATATATTTGTATGCACTATCTGGTGTCAGCGGACCACAATGGTCCAAGTACACACACTGTAATGGTTTACTTGATATTAGAAGGGGCGTCTGTGGCGGGCACTTAGCCGTTGAAACTTTAATTTGTTGACAGATGTCACAACAAAGGACATACTGCTTCGTCTCTTTATAGAGACCAGGCCACCAATAACGGGCCTGTAACAGCGAAATTGTGGCGGCCACGCCAGCATGTGCAGACGCCACCCCTTCATGCGCTGCAGTAATCAATTGAGGTCGTACAATTTTATTGGGCATCTCGCGTACACCTACGCCTGGTATTTTAACTCAGCATTCAGCATACTATCCATGAAGTATTGATATTTAGATGGAAATCCTCTAGGATAAGGCGTGCCATCAACCGTAGCTTTTATGGCTGCCAAAATCTCTGTGTCTGGTACGGAACTCGAACGAGTAACTGCGGCCACAGTGGCAACTGCCACTACCGATTTCGCGGCTTCATCAGCCAAAGTATTCCCAGCAACGTGTATTCCAACGCGCTGGTGTCCAAAAGTATGTACAACATGGACTTTAGGTAGCGTCTCCTTCAGATCTGCTACCTTCCCCCACAGCAATCTGTGTTTTAAGGTGTTACCCTTGGAATCTCTGAACCCATTCAATCGCCAGTAATGCAAATATTCATTAAAAGACTGGACACAGTAATAGGAATCACAAACAAGCAGTGTAAACTGTGTCGGATCCGTATATTCCAAGGCCAACAATAGAGCTTTCAGCTCAGCCAACTGTGCCATACAGTCCCCCAATGTTTGTATATAAGTATGCTAGGGGCAGAACTTTTCCCCCTCCATATGGCCGCTCACTACTGCACATGCAGAAGAATATTGGTGTTTTGTTCCCACCGCAGGCTGCGCAGAGCCATCGGTGAACATGACTACTTGATATGGATCAATAGGCAGCGTGTCAGCGGGAACTGGGTATTCAATTTCATACTGGAGAAATTCCTGTGTCTGTAGCTTTGGGTCAAAAATGTAATCTACATCAGTGGCTGTCAAAGACGTAGCCCATTGTATCCATCGCAGGTGTAATGCTTTCGCGTTAGGAACACTCGCTTTTGTAACAGCCTCTAGGGCCGGAATGGGGGAAACAACTATAATGCGTTTTCCCTGGGCAATAGGTCGCTCTTTAATAACAGCCATCTGTACAGTAGTGAGAATCTTCTCTGGAAGTGCAAATCGTTGTTCTGCAGTAGAATACAAGTGAGACTTGTATCCTATCGGGACTGTCTCACCTTCATTAAAGGTAACATAAGTAAACCCACCGGCCCCAGCTATAACCCTGATGACCAGATGTGTCTTATTGTCCCGTGTGTGTAAATGCTTTGCAGCTAGGAGATCAGTTTGCAATTCTTGAAGAGTGTGTGTATGCTCAATCGTCCAAAATCTACTTGAAAAATCTGGGCGAATTAATTCGTATCATGGTTTTATACGTGTAGCGTAATCAGGAATGTAAGTTCTGCCAAAATTTAGAAATCCCAACAAAGATTGGAGTTTCTTAATCGTATTAGGAGGTTGCAATTGTGTACATTTTTCTAAAAAGTGTGGCGCCAGGCTCTTACCCTCGTTCGACAGCTCACATCCCAAGAAAATGACGCTGAGGAAGGCAATTTTCGATTTTTTGAAGTTCAATTTGTAGCCAATTTCTGCAAATCCCACAACAATGCGGGCTACTCGCCTTAAATGTTGTAGTAACTCGTCATCTGTGAGATATATATCATCAACATATGACAATGCTTCAGGGTCCAACTCGTGCAAAATTTCAGTCACACAAGCCGAAAACAGTCCTGGCCTATTCTTATACCCATGAGGCAAACGACAAACTTTTTTCTGAGAGCCAAACACACTAAAGCTCATAAAATGCCTGCTTTCGGGTGCTATATTCTGGCAGAAGAGGCCATTCGAGATATCCAAAGCTGTTTTGTATTTTTTACGCACAATGTTATTCATTAGTGCTGCGCTATGTGAATTTTGTATAGCATATGTACATGTGTGTACATGTACATGTGTGTCTGTTCAAATGTCTATAGTCCAACACTATTCTATAAGAATGGTCCAGTTTAGCTACAGGGAATAAGGGATTATTCATCGGCGAGACACAGGGTTCAATTACTCCCTGGTACTCTAATTGTGTAAGTATGTCTCTTACCGATGCCCTTGCTTCATATTTTATGGGATATTGCGGTTGTGGCTGAGGTTCGCCCTTAATCCGAATTACATGATAAGGAGAATCCCTCTCCCACCCCAGATGATTTCTATATAAGGCGGGTGCTTGTGCCAGAGAAAATGTAATGCTATATGACTCTGCGAGTTCCCCTGGAACAAGTGGTGAGAAAGAAGGTTTAATAACTTCTTCCCCAACTGGACAGTAGTGAACAAAGTCAGGGGGCCAATCCTGTTCGGCCAGCAAAATGTCATATATCTTGACTACACGATCCCAAAAGATGGCGTTTATAGTGCGCTCAATGTCCCCTTTCAATTGTAAAGTTACTATATATACCCTATCGGGTTTAGAGACACGCATATCTGCTGTTTCGACTTGTATGAAGTCATCAGTTGCTTTCACCTCCAGATGCTCTAGAAGATTCCGGTGAACTATTGTGACCTCTGCTGCGCTGTCTAGCAGTGCTAGTGCCCATGTCTTGTTCTTCAAGAGAACTCTCTTCCTGTGTGGCATGTCTAACCGAGACTGCCACCACTTTTTTCTTTTTAAACTGTTGTTTTTGTTGGATTGGTTTCTCTTCCTTGACAGAAACCTCCGAGGAGCGTTGTGAGTCCTGTCTTGGCTTCACGTACTCTGTTCTCCGCTCTGATCGCCCACCTCTCTCATTTCTCTTTTCCGATGAGTCCTGAAAGGCGTGTATCAGTGTATTGATATCTATCAGGCGTTTTCAAATTATCCCTATTTCTGAGATTATATCTTGTCTGCGGGGTCTCCGGTCTCGGAGGTTCTCCCCTTTCTTTTTTAGGTGTCTGTTGTTTTTTCTCCCAGCGCTTTTTAGTACCCTCAGGTTTTTGTTGTTTAGTAGTATCTTTACTAACCTTTCCCTGAAACTGTGATTTCTGTGGTCTAGCCCCTAGGCTATCACGACCAATACTGGAATATGTTTCTGCTATTATTTAAGGCAGCTCCCGCTCCTGATCTAGTTGCGGGACGTCACGAAGACGCATACGCACCGCCAGTGCCACTGCCTCCCCTTTTAGATTACTCAATATAATTGAAGAAACCGTGGCAAAATTGCCCATCAGTTGCATCCCCAAATCTAAGGCTGGGGCAGCCCCATATTCATCCTGAATTTGTGTAAGCACTTCCGGTAAGTTCGCTAATGTCGGTGTACCGTGTGCCATTGTGTAGAGCGCGGCAAACACCGTGCCCCATGTATTACACATTGTTAATATCCTATGTTTATCCTGATGTCCCGTATGGGGAAATATTGCCTCCAGCGTATTAATTTTTTGCGCCAGCCAAAATGGAGTCTCTTCCCGTTTGGCCGGGACCTTTCCCATAATAGAGTGTACAGTCGCCGGATTGATACCTGGAGCGACTGCATGTTGTTGCGCTGGAGCAGCACGCGCTGGGTTTGTGTTTAATGTCTGCATCACAAATTGTACTAAACGGCTATATGTAGCCGTTAAGTCTGTATATAAACGACGAACTTCAGCCACCGCCATGTTAGCAACCGCTGGATGTAGGGTACATGTAGCCAATAAAGGGCAGGTAGGACCATCATTACTTAGTGGACCTAGCCTAACAGGTAATATTGTATGGGGTAGGGCGCCATCAAGCCAATTATTATGTTCTTGATAAGATAGAGGTATCTCTAAATATACATACGCCCTGTACTGTCCAGGGGCGTTCGCGAACGTGTAGGTGTGAAATGTATTTGAATTCCCATCAGCTGCTGGAAATGTGACCCAAGAGTAAAAAAGTTCTGTTCTATAGGCTGCATGGGTGGCCACCACAAACGTGACTGCCCCCCCCGGTTCGTTAGACCATGTGCAAGCAAATGTGCTGTGAGCGGTTTTCGCATATTAAGTGCTATTTGTATTGCCTGGGGATTCGCCATTATGAAAAGAACGATGATTCAGAGAAGGCACACCAAACCCGGGGTTTTTCCATTCAGAGTTCAAGCTTGAACAACCAACTGCTATAACTAGGATTTACCTATATCGCAGTGGCGGAAGTCCTCAGTGCCACGGACGTCTCCGTTAAAGGCACCGAGGAGTCAATATAATATGTGAGACCGAGAGAGTCAGCCGGACCCGAAAATTAGAGCCAAACCAATCGTTGGCGGTGCCATGTCGCGTTGGCTCTCATTATCCTAAATGAGACTACTGGATTTCTGGGTAACAGGGTCGTTCTTGGTGTGGGGGACTAAGTCTGACCCACGAAGAAGGATCCCTGTCACCTTCAATCCGGTTTTGCTCCGGCTAACTAGCAGTGCCTCATCTCTCCCAAGGGGAAGGGATGATTGGGCAGCCGAGCGCATGACATCTTAGAACTTCTCAGGGAAGTCGTGGTCACTCAGATCCCAACCAGCTCTCTCATATACGGTATGATCTCATATACAAATGACAAAGGCAGTTGAAGTTTTATGGATTGCTTTAATAAAACAACTGCATTTTAGATAATAAAGCGTGAGCCGCAATAACCAGAACCATACAACACAGTAGGATTGAAATAGTAACGAGGAGAGTGAAACATAAGAATAACGCTATCATAGTGTTAACAGATTACGTTCTCTCTAATTAAGTTCTATTTCGAGCACAGCATGTTAAGCTCTAAGCTTGCCTTTCAGATTCCCTGGGAAGACATCAACCCTCATACCTGAGCAAAGGCCTGTGATCTGCATCAGCATCAGCAATAGGGCAGTCAGCGTCTAGTTGTGGTTCCCTGGTCGGAATCTCCTTCTTACATGTATTAGGACTATGAAGTGTTTTTATAACTAACATGTCGATGTGCTAACAAAACGTCCCTACGTAAGAATGTGTATCGTCTATAAACCAAAGACTAAACTCCTACCACGTCTATCAGCAATGTACCAGACTGTATCCTTGACTGAAGCACAGAGTGAGCAAGGATGTATTATTTGAGAACTCCAGTGCTGAAGTAGGCTAAACAGTGTGATATAAGAAAATAAAACAAGACCGTGGAACTGGCTATATGAAAAATAACAGTGTTAGGCTGAATAAAATGCATCTAGACCAAAGTGCACAAAGGCCCGATGCTGTAAGCAAACAAATAAAATGCATCTAGGGCAAAGTGCACAAAGGCCTAACGCCTGAAGCAAACGCGCAAGAGCTACAAAAAAGTGTCCACACTACACCACAAGGGGGTGATTACAGATTCAGAATCATGAAGTTGCGCACGTTAAGGTATTACCTGGGTGGGGGATGTGGGTCTGTGGGTGCCCCTAGGTCAGGGCCAACATGGCAGGGTAGGTTCCATGATGTGCAAGCTCAGATGCACTTCAACCTCAATAATGCTTGTGGACATCTACTAATGGGCAGGGTCCTGTGAGTTTCAGGTGTGCAGCTAATGGCGTTAGGCATTTTACCCCATGGCCTGGTGACTACCATTGTAACTGGTAGTGCATGGCCTAGTGCATAGGGCTGTTCCCTGTGAGTTGTGTATGCCAACTGTAGTGTTGTTGCTAGCATTGACAAAGTGTATCCTCTGCCTCTCCCCCCCTTTTTGTTTTGTCACCCTGTTCTTGTGTGCATTAGCATCATCTGGCAGAGGAACAGAGGCTCCGGCGACGGAGGGAGCTGCATCCCACATGGGCCTGGAGGCCGAATCCACCAACGGTGAGGGCGTACTCGCGATTGAAGCTTTGCTTGAGAATATGCCGGGATCCACAGTATTTTTGTTGTCGTGATAATTACTGGGACACTTGAGAACATTCGAAGAAATGCTCGGAATCTTTGATTTAAACAGTTGGATTTTTATCCAGATGTGATTTATGTGATACAAGATTAACGTCCACTACGGAAACAACATATATACAGTCTTTTGCTAAACGAGCGGGTTATACTCTCGTTGTCAATAAGCCCTGAAGAAGTAGTTTGGGTCATTTCCCCATGACGAAACACATGTTGGCTTGGAACATTGGGTGTTTGAACTAGTGGAATTCAAGTTCTTGGTGGACTTTTCTTAATAAATCATGCGGACTGGATTACACATTAAGAACTGTTTTGATTTTGAATGTGAATTCTTTTACTACGTTTTCACTTAATTGCTTTGATATTGCTGTATTTACCATATATTTAGATTGAGTGCCTCACGTAAATGCTTGTGCTAGTTTTGGTTTACCTTGTAAACCTTGTAAGGGTAGAGTGTTGTCCCTTGTGAAGGCACCTTCTAGTTGCTATTGTGGCCAGATGTTTTCCTGAGCGCCCTTGTCTTTTTTTTTTCCCCTCATTAACACACCACTTCATTTAACAGCCACTGACGGTGAGGGCACCAGTGGGACGGAGAGCGAGGGGAGCACCAAGACGGAGACAGGAGGGGACAGTACCGACAGCGACTCCTCCTCTGATGGAAGCTCCCTGGCGGTGGCGGACACCTCTGTGCCCACTCAACTACAGGTACATCCGCCACCTCCCGTATCAGCACAGCCCTCCCAGCAGCCCCTTGGCATGTTTCCCGTGCCCACTCACCCAGGAGGGTGGGCATCTCCTTCACCCCAGGCACCTCAGGCCCTGCCCCAGTCAGCCCTGCTGCCCTCTGTGAGGAGGCTATTGACCTCCTGAGATCCCTCTCTGTTGGGCAGTCAACCATACTGAATGCCATCCAGGGTCTAGAAGGGCATTTGCAACAAACAAATGCATACCTGGAGGGCATTCACTTTGGCGTGGCAGCCCAACAGAGAGCATTCAGGCTTTGGCCAACTCACTGATGGCAGCCATTGTCCCTGTCTCCAGCCTCCCCCCCTCCAACTTCTTCTACCCAGTCCCAATCCCCTCAACCACAGCATATCCCAAGCACACCTTCAGACCAGCATTCACCCAAATCAACACACAGAAAGGTCTCAGGCAAACACAAGCACCACACTTCATCTCACAGGCACTCACACAAGCACCATCCACATGCAGACACACCAACATCCACTGCCTCCATAGTGTCCCCCTCCTCCTTGTCGTCCACCTCCCACCCAGTAGCATCTCCACTCACACCTGCATGCACTACATCCTCATCCACTACCTCCATCACCAGCAGGCCTATCACTACACACCCCTCACTGGCAGTCACCACCCCCACATCCATGCACACATCCCCTGTGTCCTCTCCCACTGTGTCTGTGACCCCTCCTCCCAAAGTACACAAATGCAAGCACACAGACACCCAAAAGCCATCCACCTCACAAAAGCATCCAGGCCATGCACCTGCACCCAAACACAGCAGACAGACACTTCGTCCAACCACTCCCTCTTCCTCCACTCCCAAACCTTCACCCTCTTCCTGCTCCAGTGTCCCTAAGAAGCTTTTCCTCGCCACCATTGACCTATTCCGTACCCCTCCCCCGTCCCTCACTTTGGGCCAGGGTGGCCAGAACCCAGCCCAGCACCTCAGCCACCCAGTCCACGGTCACTGTGGTTTCTGTAGCTACTGCTGGTGTGAGAGGCTCCAAGGAGGCACCCGTCAGCACAGCCAGTGTGCCAGCACCCCATGCCAAGGCCAAGAAGGGTCCACCACCTAGCAAGGGTAAGAAGGGGACACCAGCCAGAAAGGGGAAGGAGGCACCACCAGCCAGAAAGGGGAAGGGGGTACCACGAGCCAGCAAGGGGAAGGAGGCTCCACCAGCCAGCATGGGCAAGAAAAAAACACCAGCTGGCAGAAGCAAGGAGGCACCACTTTCTGCCAAGGGCATGAAGGGGCACACAACACCAGCCATGGCACTTCAGCCATCTGAGTATGCAGGTGAAGGGCTGGAGGCTACCACCACAGTGGCCAGCACCGCTTCCTGTACCGCGGCCAGCACCGCCACCTGCCCCACTACCAGCAGCACCACTGCCAGCAGCAGCAGCCCCATTGGGCAGCCACCTGAGGCTGCAGGTGAAGGGCTGGAGCCTACCTGATGCCCTGCAGTGTTCTCTCCGTATTGAGGCAGGAGTCAAGTGTGGCCTTGGCCTATGGGTTATGGTCCTGTGGGCCACGGACATTTTGGAGTGGGCATTGTCCCTCCCTTTGTATATATTGTACATACTGTTTATTGTTTTAGGACATATTTATCTAAAACTGTACTATTATACTCATTTTAATTCATTCCTCTTGTCTTTACGTTATTTCTGAGGGTTACGGGTGTATATGTAATGTTGTTGCATCTGTTTGTGTGTATGGTGTTGGGGTGGGGGTTGTGGTGTTGCGTGTTGCGTGTGTGTGTGTCACTCTCTTTTTCCTCCCCCTCTCCCTTGTGTACTAGGAGCAGTACTAACCGTGGTTATCTTCGCCTGCGTTCGTGTTCCTGGTGTATGAGAAGGTACACCAGCATTGCAAAAAAGTGCAGCTCGGGCTCGATGGCCTCGTGGTTCTTTCTTGAGTGTCGAGAGGTGAGTTGTTTCCCTTCAGTGTACTGTTTCCGCCGTGCTTTTGATGGCGTTGGTACCGCCCAGGAAAAGGTAGCGGATAGGCCTGTTGTAATGCTGTGGGCAGTACATTGGCTTCCGACTGGCTGTTGGCGATTACCGCCGCAGTGTTTGCTGCTACCGCTGTGGCGGTCAGAGTGAAAGTGGCTGTCTGTGTTGGCGGTTTCCATCGTGGTCATGATTCCATTTTTTTACCGCCGGCCTGTTGGCGGTTTTACTGCCGCTTTATCACTGACCACCAGGGTTGTAATGAGGTCTAAATGTTGCAGGTGAAAATCCAGATTTACATGGCCTTTCTAAACTTTAAGGCACTGATTTATACTTTTTGAAGCAAAACTACACTCACGCAGTTTTGCGTCAAAAAGGTTAGCGCTGACTAGCCCCATTTTGTAATGCCGCTCAGGCATCAAATTTATACTATGACTCTGGGTAGCGCAAAAAAAGTTTAGAGTCATTTTTCCCCACGTTAACCATTGCACCTTGTCGTAAGGCAGAATGACGTTAACGGAAGAAAAATGACTATAATCCAGTTTACGTCATGGAAACGCGTTGCAAAATGGAAATGCACCATTTTTGCCCACAGTAGCATCAATAACAGACACTAACAGAGCAAGCAGTGCATACGAGCCCCAAAATAGATCCCAGAAGCCAGGAGAGACCCCAGGGAGACCCCATTCAACCAGGAACTGGCCAGCAGGACACAGACAAGATCCAGGGGAGCGAGAAGAAAAAGAGGAAGTGTTGTTTCAGCGCAGAAGAGCATGAAATACTGGTGAGAGAAGTGACTGAGCATCAAAATCAACTCTTCGACACCTCCAAATTGCCAATTTGAAGTAGAGAGGCAATATGGCAGCAGATTGTGGATAGGTTCAACAGTGTGGCAGAGGTTAGGAGAACTGTGACTGAGTGCAAGAAACACTGGCATGACTGCAAGAGAAGGACCAAGGACAAAATAACACGCAACAAGAAGGCAGCACTGCAAACAGAAGGTGGGAGTCCAGCACCGCAAGAGGACATGGATGAGATTGAGGAGATGGTTGCAGTGTTCATCCTGGAAGAAATCGTCACAAGGATACAAGTACAGGACAGCGCAGAATACAAGGAAACACCACTAATGCAGGGTAAGTTGCATGGGGGAAATGTATGCATAATATATAAATATATGCATAAACGTCAAGTGGAAGAAGGGGGAGGCACATAAGACTCACACAATGCATGTCACATGAGCACAGAGCGCTAAGCAATGCACATTAATGCACATTAAGCAAGTTGCACCATGCCAAAGTAAGCTTACCCATGTACCTATGCCTTGGGAGTGCCACGCACCATTGAAACATACACAACCTAGACATATTAAGAACACCAGACGTAAATACCCATATGTGCAAATGCAGTACATGGGATGGATGGCATGTATAATCACTTTGCCACTGGTTGTGACATCACAATATCCCTTGCATGTAGTCACATCAACACCACTAACACGACCAAGACCTCAGAGACCAGGAAGTCAGTCAACACAATTCCTGGGGTAACTACATATTGGTGTCCCTTGCTGTAATATTTTGCAACAGTCTTGCACCATTGCCCAAACGCATGTGTGCTCCATCTCACAGCACACTAGTCAGTCCCAACAGTACCCAGGCATGTGCCGGTAGCACCACCACACTTAGACAACACATCCACATGAGGTAGCTATCCCTACATCACGCAGTCAGGGTGTGCCCTGGGTGCATGGAACAATTAATTCAACAGGTGCTAGGGGACTAGCAGGCTGGACTGGTATCATTGGTAACATGCCACTACGCATACCAACTAAACTGAAGTTATGTTCAACCACACATCTTGATGCTGAACTGAAATGTGCCACTACAGAAAATATGTACCACAGATAGCAAACAGTAGGTCACAACAGTCACAGGCTGAGCCAACAACTATTTGGACACAACCATGTCAGATACATGGGAATGGGAAAATAAACACACACATACAACACATGGGGTATGACTGTCACATAATGGCGGTTAGTTCCACATCAACAGGCAGGGGATGGTGTATGGGCAAGCCCAGTGTTGGTAAGACTGCCAGTGCAGTGTACCCATTGCACTTGGCAGTATGAGTCACACATTGGGATGGCGGCTGGTAATATGTTCACACATGGTAGCTCTGTGGGGCAATTACTAGACATTATAGATGGATCAAATAGAGTCAGTGACAGTTGTGGCCTGCATTGGGTGTAACAGGACACGTTGCACTCAGCCCTGCAAATCAGGCAGTGGAAAGGGCAACGGGCCAAGGTATGGACACCCTGCACTGCCCATGCCAATTGCATGGGCTGCACAGGGGCCCAAGGGCCACACCACACCACTTCACCAACAACTATTTCTTGGGGGTTACACTGCCATGCAAAGGCTAGAAGAATTTGGAAATATACCTGGAGGGTAGTTTTGAACGTATCACTGGTCTGGTGTCAAAGGACAGATGCCATAGCCAGTCGGTTAGCTGCTGGTAACCTGCCATGTTCAGGCCACTGGCCCATGGGGCACTACACATTGACAACAGTTGCCACTACCACCTATGCTGTAGGGGGGGGGACAATTACACAGTGGCAGTCAGGTTCCCCTTGGACTGATGCACATGAAATATGAACCTACCTCAGGCCCTGAGACAACTCCTCTTAATTGGTAATGTCCATTGATACATTGACCCTCAGGCACTGTCACATAAAGAATGATGTACACAGGAGAAGTGTCATACCCATATTGCCCATCCCTGGGTTCAACCTTGTGCTTTTGTCAGATGAGTTGTACTGCCACCATTCTGCATTCATGTATCATAGTGCAAGGAGGGCTGCATTGAGGGGGAGGATATAGGTGTTTAGTAAGGTAAACAACCTACACCCACAGGAGTTGAAACAGTACTCTGCCAGGTCCATGAGTGCTTGTCAAAGTAGCACACAAACACAAATGACAACATTAGGAGACATCAATGGCAACAAGAGCACAGTGTTGAGAATATGCCATCCCTGGGGTGGTGCAAAGTCTCAGCACAGCATGAGTGTATGTGAAACATGTAAGACTGGGACAGGTGAAAATTGCCATTTGTGGCATGAGTACAGCAACACACATTGCAAGGCCTCACCATGCAAATGGATGCAAAGGAAGGGTAGAACATGATAAGAGGCTGTCAAGACACAATAAGGATAGACAACACACTTAGAAGATATGATGTTGCCAATAGTGGCAATTGGGCTTCCATTCATGTGACATGCAGGTTGGGCGTAGGACTATAGACTGCAGCTATGATGTACTGGAACAATCCATTGGAACTAATGGGTGCATCATAGCTCCCTAGCGCCACTGGAGAGTCACTTTCAGTGATGCTTCTGTGGCGCTAAGCACTGTGCTGTATTGACAAGGTAGCGTTAAGCCTCTTTTTTGGAATTATGTCACCTTGTTAATACGTAGCCACCTGATCATGACTGTGCGTGGAAGGTGGTGCAATGGGTGTTGCTGTGGGTGTGCCACAGCAACACACATTAAATTTTGATGCTGCCTCAGATAAATGGAATATTGTAAACTTGAGGAAGGGCCAAACATATTATGCAAGCCCCAGGGGTGGCATTAGAAGGGTGCAACGAGGAGGAATACATTTATACCTCCTTCATTTCAGATTTTCCATGTGTGCTGCATTCTGCAGCAGGCATAGGAAGAGCAAAATGCCAGAAATGATTGTTTATCAGCGTGAAGGTGTTCCTTCATGCAAATAAACAATCATATGTAAATGATGATTTGGCTCTTCCAAGTGTGCTGCATTCTTCAGCAGACACAGAAGTGCCAAAGTGCCATTGGTTATTGTTAATGTGCATGAAGGGACACTTCCACGCACATAAACAGTCACACCCCTCAATGCATACATCCATGCACAATAGTGCAAGGATGCTTGCTATGATGCTGGCAGCTGAATCTTGCACCAGCAGGGGGGACAACACAGGAGTGAACATGTTTGCTTACCTACCATGCATTCTTGTGTCACCAAAGTGAAACAGTGCAGCGCTGATTATTATTGCACAGCACCATGCTACACCACATTTACAGCAACATGGGCCTATTATGACAATGATCCTCAAATAGCAAGTCAGTGACGTGACTTGTCAACTGTCACAACACAGATAGGCTGATTTGACACCGTCTTGTTGCAGAGGGTGATGGCTCTCCTGCCGATCTGCCTGTCCTGGGGTACCCTGATGACCTGGATGACTAGCTGGCAACTATCAGCCAAGCGATCCTCCAAGAAGTCCTTCTGAACATGCAGACACCACCTCCAGATGCAAGGAGGTGTATTGAATTAGCAGACATCCCACAGGCCCCACTTAGCACCCCAAGAGTACAACCTGCCAGCACTGCAACAGCAGAGGACTCAGAGGACACAGGCACCAACTTTGAGAGGACAGTGGTAGGATTCCAGTGGGAGTTGGCCAAGGAGGTGCGGGTAGGGATGCAAACTATGGCAGCCAGCCTTGAGGGGATGCAGACGTGCATGGTCACGGCAACAGAACAGACTACAGCCTACCGACGCACACACTCCCCAATGCGTGGAGTCCAGGAGTATCTGAGGGACATAGTTGCTGCCTTGAGGGAGAGGCCACAACACCTGATGCCTTGCAGTGTTCTCTCCGTATTGAGGCAGGAGTCAAGTGTGGCCTTGGCCTATGTGTTATGGCCCCGTGGGCCACGGACATTTTGGAGTGGGCATTGTCCCTCCTTTTGTATATATTGTACATACTGTTTATTGTTTTAGGATATATATAGATCTAAACCTGTACTATTACACTCATTTTAATCCATTCCTCTTGTCTTTACGTTATTTCTGAGGGTTACGGGTGTATATGTAATGTTGTTGCATCTGTTTGTGCGTATGGTGTTGGGGGTGGGGGTTGGGGTGTTGCGTGTTGCGTGTGTGTGTCACTCTCTTTTTCCTCCCCCCTTCCCTTGTGTACTAGGTGCAGTACTCACAGTGGTTATCTTCGCCTGCGTTCATGTTCCTGGTGTATGAGAAGGCACACCAGCATTGCAAAAAAGTACAGCTCGGGCTCCATGCCCTCGTGGTTCTTACTTGAGTGTCGAGAGGTGAGTTGTTTCCCTTCAGTGTACTGTTTCCGCCGTGCTTTTGATGGCGTTGGTACCGCCCCGGAAAAGGTGGCGGATAGGCCTGTTGTAATGCTGTGGGCAGTACATTGGCTTCCGACTGGCTGTTGGCGATTACCGCCGCAGTGTTTGCTGCTACCGCCGTGGCGGTCGGAGTGTTAAAGTGGCTGTCTGTGTTGGCGGTTTCCGCCGTGGTCATGATTCCATTTTTTTACCGCCGGCCTGTTGGCGGTTTTACTGCCGCTTTATCACCAACCACCAGGGTTGTAATGAGGGCCTAAATGTTGCAGGTGAAAATCCAGATACATGGCCTTTCTAAACTTTAAGGCCCTGATTTATACTTTTTGAAGCAAAACTACAATCACGCAGTTTTGCGTCAAAAAGGTTAGCGCTGACTAGCCCCATTTTGTAATGCCGCTCAGGCATAAAATTTATACTATGACTCTGGGTGGCGCTAAAAAAATGTTTAGAGTCATTTTTTCCCACGTTAACCATTGCGCCTTGTCGTAAGGCAGAATGACATTAACGGAAGAAAAATTACTATAATCAAGTTTACGTCATGGAAACGCGTTGCAAAATGGAAATGCACCATTTCTGCCCACAGTAGCATCAATAACAGACACTAAAAGAGCAAACAGTGCATACGAAACCCAAAATAGATCCCAGAAGCCAGGAGAGACCCCCGGGGGACCCCATTCAACCAGGAACTGGCCAGCAGGACACAGACAAGATCCAGGGGAGGGAGAAGAAAAAGAGGAAGTGTTGTTTCAGCGCAGAAGAGCATGAAATACTGGTGAGAGAAGTGACTGAGCATCAAAATCAACTCTTTGACACCTCCAAATTGCCAATTTGAAGGAGAGAGGCAATATGGCAGCAGATTGTGGATAGGTTCAACAGTGTGGCAGAGGTTAGGAGAACTGTGACTGAGTGCAAGAAACACTGGCATGACTGCAAGAGAAGGACCAAGAACAAAATAACACGCAACTGGAAGGCAGCACTGCAAACAGAAGGTGGGAGTCCAGCACCGCAAGAGGACATGAATGAGATTGAGGAGATGGTTGCAGTGTTCATCCTGGAAGAAATCATCACAAGGGTACAAGTACAGGACAGCGCAGAATACAAGGAAACACCACTAATGCAGGGTAAGTTGCATGGGGGAAATGTATGCATAATATATAAATATATGCATAAACGTCAAGTGGAAGAAGGGGGAAGCACATAAGACTCACACAATGTATGTCACATGAGCACAAAGCGCTAAGTAATGCACATTAATGCTCATTAGGCAAGTTGCACCATTCCAACGTAAGCTTACCCATGTACCTATGCCTTGGGAGTGTCACGCACCATTGAAACATACACAACCTGGACATATTAAGAACACCAGGCCTAAATACCCATATGTGCAAATGCGGTACATGGGATGGATGGCATGTATAATCACTTTGCCACTGGTTGTGCATCACAATATCCCTTGCATGTAGTCACATCAACACCACTAACACGACCAAGACCTCAGAAACCAGGAAGTCAGTCAACACAATTCCTGGGGTAACTACATAGTGGTGTCCCTTGCTGTAATATTTTGCAACAGTCTTGCATCATTGCCCAAATGCATGTGTGCTCCATCTCACAGCACACTAGTCAGTCCCAACAGTACCCAGGCATGTGCCGGTAGCACCACCACACTGAGACAACACATCCACATGAGGTAGCTATCCCTACATCACGCAGTCACGGTGTGCCCTGGGTGCATGGAACAATTAATTCAACAGTTGCTGGGGGAATAGCAGGCTGGACTGGTATCAGTGGTAACATGCCACTACGCATACCAACTAAACTGAAGTTATGTTCAACCACACATCTTGATGCTGAACTGAAATGTGCCACTACAGAAAATATGTACCACAGATAGCAAACAGTAGGTCACAACAGTCACAGGTTGAGCCAACAACTATTTGGACACAACCATGTCAGATACATGGGAATGGGGAAATAAACACACACATACAACACATGGGTTATGACTGTCACATAATGGCGGTTAGTTCCACATCAACGGGCAGGGGATGGTGTATGGGCAAGCCCGGTGTTGGTAAGACTGCCAGTGCAGTGTACCCATTGCACTTGGCAGTATGAGTCACACATTGGGATGGCGGCTGGTAATATGTTCGCACATGGTAGCTCTGTGGGGCAATTACTAGCCATTATAGATGGATCAAATAGAGTCAGTGACAGTTGTGGCATTCATTGGGTGTAACAGGACACACTGCACTCAGCCCTGCAAATCAGGCAGTGGAAAGGGCAAAGGGCCAAGGTATGGACACCCTGCACTGCCCATGCCAATTGCATGGGCTGCACAGGGGCACCACTTCACCACAGGGGCACCACTTCACCAACAACTATTTCTTGGGGGTTACACTGCCATGCAAAGGCTAGAAGAATTTGGAAATATACCTGGAGGGTAGTGTTGAACGTATCACTGGTCTGGTGTCAAAGAACAGATGCCATAGTCAGTTGGTTAGCTGCTGGTAACCTGCCATGATCAGGCCACTGACCTATGGGGAATTACACATTGACAACAGTTGCCACTACCACCTATGCTGTGGGGCGGGAGGGGGCAATAACACAGTGGCAGTCAGGTTCCCCTTGGACTGATGCACATGAAATATGAACCTACCTCAGGCCCTGAGACAACTCCTCTGAATTGGTAATGTCCATTGATACATTTACCATCAGGAACTGTCACATAAAGAATGATGTTCACAGGAGAAATGTCATAACCATATTGCCCATCCCTGGGTTCAACCTTGTGCTTTTGTCAGATGAGTTGTACTGTCACCATTCTGCATTCATGTATCATAGTGCAAGGAGGGCTGCATTGAGGGGGAGGACATAGGTGTTTAGTAAGGTAAACAACCTACACCCACAGGAGTTGAAACAGTACTCTGCCAGGTCCATGAGTGCTTGTCAAAGTAGCACACAAACACAAATGACAACATTAGGAGACATCAATGGCAACAAGAGCACAGTGTTGCGAATATGTCATCCCTGGGGTGGTGCAAAGTCTCAGCACAGCATGGGTGTATGTGAAACATGAAAGACTGGGACAGGTGAAAATTGCCATGTGTGGCATGAGTACAGCAACACACATTGCAAGGCCTCACCATGCAAATGGATGCAAAGGAAGGGTAGAACATGATATGAGGCTGTCAAGACACAATAAGGATAGACAGCACACTTAGAAGATATGATGCTGCCAATAGTGGCAATTGGGCTTCCATTCATGTGGCATGCAGGTTGGGCGTAGGACTGTAGACTGCAGCTATTGTCGCGTTGGCTCTCATTATCCTAAATGAGACAACTGGATTTCGAGGTGGCAGAGTCATTCCTTGTGTGGGGGCTAAGTCTGACCCACTAAGAAAGACCCCTGTCACCTTCAGTCCGGTTTTGCTCGTGCTAACTAGCAGTGCCTCATCTCTCCCAAGGGGAAGGGATGATTTGGCAACCGAGCGCATGACATCTTAGAACTTCTCAGGGAAGTCGTGGTCACTCAGGTCCCAACCAGCTCTCTCATTTACAGTATGATCTCATATACAGATGACAGAAACAGTTTAAGTTTTATAGATTGATTTAATAAAACGACTGCATTCTAGATAATAAGGCGTGAGCCGCAATAACCAGAACCATACAACACAGTCAGATTAAAATAGTAACTAAGAGAGTGAAACATAGGAATAACGCTATCATAGTGTTGACAGATTATGTTCTCTCTAATTGTGTTCTATTTTGAGCACAGCATGTTAAGCTCTAAGCTTGCCTTTCAGATTCCATGGGAAGACATCAACCCTCATACCTGAGCAAAGGCCTGTGATCTGGATCAGCATCTGCAACAGGGCAGTCAGTGTCTAGTTGTGGTTCTCTGGTCGGAATCTCCCTCTTAGGACAAGGAAGTGTTTTTATAACTAACACGTCGATGTGGTAACAGAACGTCCCTACGCAAGAATGTGTATCGTCTACAAACCAAAGACTAAACTCCTACCACGTCTATCGGCAATGTACCAGACTGTATCCTTGACTGAAGCACAGAGTGAGCGAGAATGTGTTATTCAGAACTCCGATGCTGAAGTAGGCTAAACAGTGTGATATAAAGAATAAAACAAGACCGTAGAACTGGCCATTGAAAAAATAACAGTACGAAGCTGAATAAAATGCATCTAGAGCAAAGTGCACAGAGGCCCGATGCTGCAAGCAAAGGAATAAAATGCATCCAGGGCAAAGCTCACAAAGGTCTAACGCCTGAAGCAAAAGCTACATAAAATGACTACTCTACACTATGATGTACTGGAACAATCCATTGGAACTAATGGGTGCATAATAGCTCCCTAGCGCCACTGGAGAGTCACTTTCAGTGATGCTTCTGTGGCACTAAGCACTGTACTGTATTGACAAGGTAGCGTTAAGCCTCTTTTTTGGCATTATGTCACCTTGTTAATACGTAGCCACCTGATCATGACTGTGCGTGGAAGGTGGTGCAATGGGTGTTGCTGTAGGCGTGCCACAGCAACACGCATTCAATTTTGATGCTGCCTCAGATAAATGGAATATTGTAAACTTGAGGTAGGGCCAAACCTATTATGCAAGCCCCAGGGGTGGCATTAGAAGGGTGCAACGAGGAGGAATACATTTATACCTCCTTCATTTCAGATTTTCTATGTGTGCTGCATTCTGCAGCATGCATAGGAAGAGCAAAATGCCAGAAATTATTGTTTATCAGCATGAAGGTGTTCCTTCATGCACAAAACAATCATATGTAAATTTGCATTCTTCAGCTCACACAGAAGTGCCAAAGTGCCATTGGTTATTGTTAATGTGCATGAAGGGACACTTTCACACACATAAACAGACACACCCCTCAATGCATACATCCATGCACAATAGTGCAAGGATGCCTGCTATGATGCTGGCAGCTGAATCTTGCACCAGCAGGGGGGACAACACAGGAGTGAACATGTTTGCTTACCTACCATGCATTCTTGTGTCCCCAAAGTGAAACAGTGCAGCGCTGATTATTATTGCACAGCACCATGCTGCACCACATTTACAGCAACATGAGCCTATTATGACAATGATCCTCAAATATCAAGTCAGTGACGTGACTTGTCAATTGTCACAACACAGATAGACTGATTTGACACCATCTTGTTACAGAGGGTGATGGCTCTCATGCCGATGTGCCTGTCCTGGAGTACCCTGATGACCTGGATGACTAGCTGGCAACTATCAGCCAAGCGACCCTCCAAGAAGTCCTTCTGAACATGCAGACACCACCTCCAGACGCAAGGAGGTGTATTGAATAATAGACATCCCACAGGCCCCACTTAGTACCCCAAGAGTACAACCTGCCAGCACTGCAACAGCAGAGGACTCAGAGGACACAGGCACTAACTTTGAGAGGACAGTGGTAGGATTCCAGTGGGAGTTGGCCAAGGAGGTGCGGGTGGGGATGCAAACTATGGCAGCCAGCCTTGAGGGGATGCAGACGTGCATGGTCACGGCAACAGAACAGACTACAGCCTACTGATGCACACACTCCCCAATGCGTGGAGTCCAGGAGTGTCTGAGGGACATAGTTGCTGCCTTGAGGGAGAGGCCTCAACAACTGCCCTCCCAAACTGGCAGCAATGTGCTTGAGGACAATAAGGACTCCAGGCACTGGGAATTGGTCTCCCTCAAGGCAGACATAGCTGCCTACCACAGGGATGTTGCAGCTATACTTAAAAACCAGCAGCTCCTCCTTGTTGCAGTGATGCCATATGTAGTGCCACAGATGGCAGCTGCTGGGAATTGGGAGTCCACATCTGCAACCACTTCGGTGTGTGTTGTCTCCTCTACTTCCCCACTACCACCATCAAGGGTAGAGGAGGCACAACACATAGGAGGATGAAGATATGAAACAGATCATCCTCACCCGTAGGAGTCCTCGTAGCACCAGCCCATGCCACATGGGCAGTGTTTACCTTTGTCCTGTGCTTGACATCATGCCATTGTTGTCACTCTGACAGATATGCACTCCTCCTCCACACACTGTTCACTTTTATGTCCCTAACTTTCCATTTGGCAATTTATATTCTCCTGTACTGAAAGACACTTTACCCAAGCATGTTCCATGACATGTCCCTCAACCCTGGACTTGTGTAGGGTCCCAGTCAGATGGATTCCACAAATGGGGTCACAGACCTGGACATTGTATATACTTAGCACTGTTACACTTGTAATTAAACACCACCTACACAACTAGCAAGTTAATGTGTGTTGTGACTCTTCTACAAAGCCTAGTGTTTGTGAGGTGTAAAACATGTCTCAAGACACAGAGGGCCTCATTCTAAGTTTGGCTGGCGGCGGGCGCCGCCAGCCAAACGGGAACCGCCAAATGGCCGCTCCGAGGTCAGAAGACCGCGGATGCCATTCTGGCTTTCCCGCTGGGACGGCGGGCGACCGCCAAAAGGGCACCCGCCGGCCCAGTGGGAAAGACCCTGCAACAAGGAAGCCGGCTCCGAATGGAGCCGGCGGAGTTGCAGGGGTGCGACGGGTGCAGTGGCACCCGTCGCGATTTTCACTGTCTGCAAAGCAGACAGTGAAAATCTTTATGGGGCCCTGTTAGGGGGCCCCTGCACTGCCCATGCCAGTGGCATGGGCAGTGCAGGGCCCCCCAGGGTCCCCACGACACCCGTTCCTGCCATCCTGTTTCTGGTGGTGAAAACCGCCAGAAACAGGCTGGCGGGAAGGGGGTCGGAATCCCCATGGCGGCGCTGCAAGCAGCGCCGCCATGGAGGATTCCCTGGGCCAGGGGAAAACCGGCGGGAAACCGCCGGTTCCCCTTTTCTGACCGCGGATTTACCGCCACGGTCAGAATGGCCCAGAAGCACCGCCAGCCTGTTGGCGGTGCTTCCTTGGTCCCCGGCCCTGGCGGTCATGGACCGCCAGGGTCGGAATGACCCCCAGAGTGTCAGCACAAGAGTGCATGAATATGTGGGCACATATCTATGCACATGGTACCTACATGTTGTATGTTGATGTTGGCCTCATCCCCTACAAGCAAATCACTGAATATTTGATACATGTTGAACACATGTATGCTACACCCACTAGATACTGCAAGAATGGGTGTAAAACAGTAGTCGGGAAATATTGTCAGCTGGGAGTACTAGTACAACCCATTGGTGTGATACAGAGAGACTCATACTCATCCATTATTGCCACTGCTCAGTTTAGCAGGATAGGAATGATATGTAGGCTGTTGTAATATGTCCCACAGTGCCCAACATTCCAAAACAAATCTCATACAATGCCAGCTGAATTCCAACACCTATCCTGTCCTATACATTGTCAACATAGTCAGCTTGAGTGATGGGAGCATTGGATGGCAGGTACACAGGTAAGTAGATGTATTGTATCTGTAAATGTGTCAGCTCAGTCATATGGAGGTGTTGAACTAGTCAAGAGAGGGATTTGGATGCAGGACGGAGTCCACAGGACAACACACATTTTGCACTGTACACCCATTGGAAGAGCCTGAGACCCAAGCATATGACACACGAAGAAAGGGAATACCCAATAATTGTTATCATGATTATTAAATCAATAAAACAATAGTAATTAACGCCTATCCTAATCTAACCTATCCTAATTAGACATAACCCACAACAGACCCTAACTACTCTATGCTACACTTACCTTACACATTTAACAACAGACTCTGAACATTCGCCTCCCAACCCACTTATATCACAGGAGACATGCAGGACAACATACACTAAACTAAACATTTAATAACTATGACTAAACAGAGATTTTTTTTGTATTTCTTTTTATAATTTTTTGTATTTTGTATTTTTTTTATAAACATATAAAAGCCCCAACATCACTAACACCCACCCACCCACACACATCGTAAAATATTACGATTAGAAAAACCACAACCAAACCTACTTATCCTAACTAACCCACTAACCTATACCAACCTACAACTAACAACCTAACACTCACAAAAAAAATATAAAAAGAAGAGGGTAGGGAGTGAACTTAGGAGGAGTGACATAATGCCATTCAGAGGCTGTCCCTTTTCAGTCTTTTCTTAATAATCTTGAGGGCCTTGCTATTCTTGGCTACCTCCTTCTCAATGGGGTCAAGCTTTTGGAGGACCTGTTGTACATCCCTCTGAATATCTGTAATGGCACTCATGTCCATGGTAGCGGATATGGTTGGCTGTGTGATGGTACTTGTGGGTGCAGTAGCTAGAGCAATATTCATGTTGGCAGCTGTGGGCCCCTGCACAGCTGTGGTGCTTGGTCCAGCCTGTGTGGGCAGTGTGGGTCCCCCTTGGCTGAATGCCCGGCACTCACTAGTGGATCACTCAGAGCGATAGCCTCCTGAATCCAGATCCCCCTGCCAATATGTGCCTATAGCACAGTACCTCTTCTGAAAGGCACGGAGTTGGTCATTATTCATGTTGGCAGCTGTTAAAATGAGACAGGCAACCATCAGTGTCAGCATTGTATGGAGTATGTACAGTAAATTAGCTTACTATCAACATCGAACAGCACATGCACTCCTACTCACAATCCAGATAATACAATGTCCCTGAAATGAAACAACAACTCTGCCTTAGCACCATTTCCCTTACACCAAAGTCATCCACAACAAGATTAGGTAACAAACTAATTTAGATCTGCTTAGACTTTGCACCATGTGTGACAGTGCTGAGGCAGCGTCAAAATCACATTGATCGGGGCCACTATTCCTCTTCATGTGTGTCAAATTTTCTAACATACATCACTTGAAACTCAATGCTGTTATTGGGAGTATGGGATGCTGTTGTTTACCATAAGGGTTCAGTGTTGACAGGTACACATGCAAGCCTGATCAATATGACTGTCACCTACACTTTGAGCATCACATCTACCTACACATTTTGTTAATCCCACCCTCTGTGCCTCAGGGGGTATAGCAATGCAGATCAACATCTCAACTGTCCAGGCCATCCACCAATGCATGCCCACTCATACATGGAGTCAGGGAGTGAACCATAATTTTGCTGATGACAAAAATGAAGCTGGTATCCATAGGTCTATCATGTGTGTCCATGTGTAGACACTAATCATACCTGATCAGCCAATGCCATGCCTCATACACCCATAACCATGCCAGCACGTGATTGAACTTGACCTGCATGCAAGCCTTTTACATTCCATATAGTTGTCACATAAGTGGACTACAAAATTATTGACACCATGCTGGGGGACAAATGCCCACACAATCCTACATGCACATTACAATACAGGGATGCACCAATTTGTGTCCAAAATGGTGCATCACTGTTGTAGGAATGACAGTGTGTTCCAGTGCCATTATATACACAATGGTGCACATCTAAGTCACATATAGAGCTACATGTGGCTTGTCATCACCTTGTTTACACAATGCTGGCCATTGAGTGCCAGAATCCTCACAAGAAATGACTCTCTGCACGTGCATGGGGAGCCACTTAAATATGACACAGTGTCACCATCCAGCCTACTTTGAATTCTGGTCATTTTACAGCTCATCACTTTTAGCATTGGGTGCTGAACTCATCACTCACTCACACTAAACACTTCAACACTACACAGGACAGGCAATATTACAGTTTTTGGGTACATCTGGGTCCTCAAATCTTGCCACCTCGCCTATGGTGTAGTGGGGAGGGCCACCTGAAATGTATGGATGCAAACCATGGTTAGTATCACATCACTGTCACTACAAGTGGGCAACATATGGCTGTATGTACTATTTCAAAAGAGTGAGAAAATCATCCAGGTTGTGGATAGTGCGACAGACACACCACTGCAAACTCACAATGAGACTGTCACTCTGGTGAATGAGAGCCACACATCTGCACTCTTGCATTGCGCCTGAGGCTCATGTGGTGCTACAGCCTGCAACACCCATGTGTAGCCAATCTGTAGAAGATGAAACTCCATGGAATGTGGGGGAGTTGGGTGACAGATAAATGACATGACCCCTGTGCTCTGAAAGACAACTGAATCATTTATTCTGGTTTGTCCTACAAGGAACACAGAAGCACTTTGTGGAGGACAAGCAGCTAAATAGTCAGTCTGCAATTTTCATGCAGTGAGCAATCCATGAATGATGTGTCACAGTTGGGTGATGCATCAAATTGCACATTGCCAGTGCTCCCTAAGGGAGGTATTTCCCCTTTGTAAACATAATGATGTATGGGAAAATCTGACATTATTGCACCATACATGGATTGTTGTACTTAGTTATCCCAATCCACTTACAAATGGTATGCTGGCAGTGTCTTGGCTTATCATACATGAAACAATGCTGGGGCACATATGTTGCCATGGGCCCTGAAATGTGTGACTTAGTGATGAATGTGCATGACTCGCCTAACTTCTGACTTGCATTGGTAAAATGATAGGATATGTGAAGCCCATGTCTAAACTGGCACAGTGACACTTCATTCTGGTTTCATGCAACCTGTCCACAAGCATTGCTTGCAGCACGTCAACACATCTGCTACTGTCATTCAAGTGCAGGTAACAGTAATTAGTTAGCCAATGGGGTACTCACCAACAGGGCCACCAATCACCACACCAAGATGGTTCAGAAGATCCTGCTCCCTGGCCACAAGATCAGCCCAGCGATTCTTTAGCTGATAGTCATTGTGACTAATGTGGTACACCCTCTTCAGGTGGTGGAGCATCTTTCCCGACCTCAACCGCCTTGCCTTGGTATGGTAGCCCTGAATCACCCGGCCACCCATCTCTAGCATCAATGGGAGGTAGTGGGCTACCAGCCAAATAAAGCCTCCCAGCTCCTCCTCCCCCATTCTGGTCTCCCTAACCCTACCAGACATTGCACTGGGCTACAGGTAGAAAAAATGTAAAACAATAGTATTGAGAAACAGAAATAAGGAAAGGAAACTTAACACCCAAAAATACACTAACCCAACTAACCCACCTATAGATCTGACGTAGACAGACACCCCACAGCACAAGTTTTAGGTAAAATACACAACACAAACAAATTCATAGACACTGGGACAAATGACAATCAAATACAACAGTAACACAACAGGAGGGACAGCACAAGAAGACACTACAAACTCCAAAACACAACCACACAGTCAAAAGAGGCACAGACTGTAAAGAAATAATGAAAGTACACCCACTGTACCATGCCTGTAAACAGGATAACCTACTGTATCACTTCCTGTGTCCTTGCGACATGTTTTCTGTTATGTGTGTATTTTTTTGACGCATGTGATATTTGCATGAGTATTTCTGAGGCATTACTTACGTGCGTCTATTTACGTTGATGAATTACCAGTATGCGTCGATTTAACAGTAAATCTGCATTACTATAGGTGCAAAGGTGGAAAACACACTAAGGGCCCATCGTCATGTACTTTGCGTTTGCGGATATTTTAGACACATGTGCGTCTTTTTTTTACTCTAATCCTGATTGCGTGATTTTGAGATTTGTTAATGTGTGCACTCTGTATCAACATAAAAATTGTATGTGCTGGGCTACATTATGGCATTTTGTGTATGGCCCGATGTGGTAGTCCATTGTACAATGTGATTTGTGGGTGGTTGGTCTGTTACACCAATGTGTGTGTTACAGAATCAACAGCATGCAAATGTTTACACATCATGCATATCAACAGTGTATCCACATATGTATGGCAGTCAGTACTATGCAAGAGTCATGGTATGTGATTGTGATTTGTGTTCACTTATGTACTGTCTGTCCTATAGAGCATCACATTTCATACAACATTCACAGCTCAGGGATTGTAGATGATGGCTGATAAGTGCTATTTGGCAAAGGTTACCCGACAAATGTCTCCATATGTTGATCTTGACTATATGGATGACTTGAGTGTGGACATTCCTCATATGTCTGACATGTGTACATCTTTGCTACATACTGTGATTGACACACGCTGCCTACATTCCAACCATATCATGTATTGAACACAATGGACAGTTGGAAATCATAAAATTATGCTTTGTATTTACTATTACTTTGTGGTGGACCCGCAGCCCTCCCTGCATATGCTCAGATCCATTCTGATATCGATTCCATAGACATGTCCATGCAAAGTGTGAGGTCATGTGTACTCTGTGACAGGATTGGGCCCCATGGCAGTGACAGGAGTGATTTCCATGGACGTACTGTGCATGCTACATTTCTCCCATTGCTTGTCATACCTGGGCTAATCATGTTGAGCATTGTCACCAATGATGTCCCCACCTTATCACACATGCTCCATGCAGCCATTGTAACTCTCACACTGGGTTGTGTTAGTGGTCTGTTCAAACATTACAGGCTCACCATAGTTTGACATCCACTGCCTCATGTGTGGGCCCCTTATTTAGGTCATTTTTAGACATGTAGTTGTTATGTGTGATGAGCTATTGTTATACAAGTTGGTAATGTGAATGTAATTAATATGTTGTGGTCCATAAACTGTGTCCTTCAGTTGTCACATTTAAGAGATGAGGCTAATTGTGATGTGTGTGATGGAAGCAGTTCACTTTTATGCTTAACATGTGATGTTGCTACAGTACTCTTCAGATTTGTATTTGTAACATGCTGCCTGAGTTTAGACTCCTACTCCTAAGGTATATGTTTAAGAGATTGAAGACACCAAAGCCAGATTGTGTGAATGAGTGAAATGTTTATTGACAAAAACTTTTCCTGTCCAACCTTGACCTCTTTCCCACACCTTCCCCACCACGTCCGTCTCCTAGGTCCCGAACGAGCACCTCAGCCTCAACATCTCCGGGACCAGTGGTGCCTGTAGTCACTGGAATCTGGAGTGCACCGGCCACCAGGGCAGCCAGTGTGGCACAGATCCACAGCACAATCCCCCACCTGTGAAGCATCAGAAGTTGGCCAGTGCTCGGCGGGAGAGGGGGAAGACATCAGCCACCAAAGCCGCTCCCAGGGGTACAGGTGGGAGTGTGGAGTCAGCTGCGACACCTTCCAAGGTGGGGAAGGGGCACAAGGAGGTCAGCAAGTCTGGGAAGAGCCGCATGGCGGAGAAGACCGCCAACATCCCAGCTGCCCAGGAGGCCCCCGCCAGCACCACCCCAGCTGCCCAGGAGGCCCCCGCCAGCACCAGCCTAGCTGCCCAAGAGGCTACCACCAGCCGAGCTGCCCAGGAGGCCACTGCCAGCACAAGCCCCGCTGGGCCATGAAGGACCGCCAGCACAAACCCCGCTGGGCCATGAAGGACCACCAGCAGCTGAGTCACTGCAATGGAGACTGCCGTCTTAAGCACTGCTGAACAGGGCACCGCCACCTCAAGCACTGCTGAACAGGGCACCGCCGTCTCAAGCACCGCTGAACAGGGTACCGCCGCCTCAAGCACCGCTGAACAGGGCACCGCCGTCTCAAGCACCACTGAACAGGGCACCGCAGTCTCAAGCACCGCTGAACAGGGCACCGCCGCCTCAAGCACCGCTGAACAGGCCACCGCCGTCTCAAGCACCGCTGCACATGGCACCGCCGTCTCAAGCACCGCTGAACAGGGCACCGCCGCCTCAAGCACCGCTGAACAGGGCACCGCTGAACAGGGCACCGCAGCCTCAAGCACCGCTGAACAGGACACCGCCGTCTCAAGCACCGTTGAACAGGGCACCGCCGTCTCATGCACCGCTGGCCCATGAGCGCCAAGGACACTGACGCTACTGAGTCAGTCATGGGCAGAATGAAGCACTCTGGGCACCATGCCCCCTCCAGAACCAGTGGAGAGATCCATCCACTACCTCTGTCCTTAGCAGGATGAAGCAGTCTGGGCATCATGCCCCCTCCAGAACCAGTGGAGAGATCCATCCACTACCTCTGTCCTTAGCAGGATGAAGCACTCTGGGCACCACGCCCCCTCCAGAACCAGTAGAGACTGTTATCCACTTGAGAGACTGTGGCTTTGCACTCCCCAGGATGGAGCAGTGGGCAACCCACCTACTTGTGAGACTTGAGAGACTGTTGCTTTGCACTCCGCAGGATGGAACAGTGGGCAACCCACCCACTGTAGAGACTTGAGAGTCTGTGGTTTTGCACTCCCCAGGATGGAACAGTGGGCAAACCACCCACTGAAAAGACTTGAGAGACTGTGGCTTTGCACTCCCCAGGATGGAACAGTGGGCAACCTACCCACTGTAGAGACCTGAGAGTCTGTGGCTTTGCACTCCAGGGATGGAACAGTGGGCAACCCACCCACTGAAAAGACTTGAGAGACTGTGGCTTTCCACTCCCCAGGATTGTACAATGGGCATGTGGCCCCCTCGTGGATTTGGCTTCATGCACTCAAGCAGCTGAGGTGCCCCCCCTTTCCCTTCCCCTGAGGTGCTGTTTTGTTGCTCTCTGATGCCCCTGTAGTGTTCTCTCCGTCATGGTCGGGGATCTTGTGTGGGCCTCGCCCATACCGCATGGGCCCAGTGTTCCACAGACTTAATTGGAGCACTACCTGGACTACTATGCTTGGTATATATTTTGTAAATGGTGTATATATATACTTTTGCCTACTTGATTTTAAAATATTACAATGGTTACACTCATTTTCTATTGTCTTGGCATTCTTTCTGGGGGGTTGGGAGGTGTAACTGTGATGTATCAATATGCATTAGTGTGTGTGCTGTAATGGGTGAGAGTTTGGGTATTGCGTGTTGCGTGTTGCGTGTTGCGTGTGTGTGTCCCTGTTTTTTGTCTCCCCCCTCCCCTGTGTCGTAGGTGCAGTACTCACGGTGGTCTTCGCCACCAGTGTTCGTGCTCCTGGTAGAGGAGCAGGAAGACTATCGCAGGGAGAATTTGGAGCTCCGGGTCCATGGTGTCCTCGTTCCTCGTGGGGTGTGTAGATGTGAGCGTTTTCCCTTCGGAAATCCTGTTTCCGCTGTGTTTTTATCCGCAGGTGAATCCACCCCGGAAAAGGTGGCGGATTGGTGGGTTGTAATAGTGTGGGCGGTACATTGTCCTCCGCCTGTCTGTTGGCGGTGACCGCCGCGCTGTTTGTTTGTACCACCGTGGCGGTCGGAGTGTTAAAGTGACTGTCTTTGTTGGCGGTTTCCGCCACAGTCGTAATTGCACATTTTTTACCGCCAGCCTGTTGGCGGTCTTACTGCCACTTTAACTCCGTCCGCCAGGGTTGTAATGACCACCCAAGTCTTGTGCGTGTGCACTAGCAAACCAAGAGTATTATGGCACCCCAAGTGAGTGGCGAAACCAAATCTCAAATTGCAGAATTCGGGAAGTCCGTGCTACTCTGTGTAGTGTGAAGTGCTCGAATTCCACAAATGTTTGCACCCATGCCTAGTGTTTTCAGCACTGATGTAGAGGAGCATGTAATGATTTTGTACAGGATTCTAGAAAGGATGGAATATAATATCATACAAGTTAATCAGAGACTGTCAGCTCTATGTAGGATTTGTAACCTAATTAGCAATTAGTTAGGAAATACAGGTATGTTATGAAACATCTTGCAGAATTAATTAACAAAGTGACTTCAATATGAACATAGAGAAGTGAATAGTGAGTAGAGTAAGAATGATTATAGAATTTGGCCCATACAGAAAACAAAGCTTATTTACAAGTCCTGAGGTGCAGGACAGTGCAGAAAGTGAACTTGCTACACTGCCTTGCACTATGGGGAATGGGCAGAAATGTGCCACATCTACAAGATGTGGCTCATTTATGTTCTCTCCCACTGCGCTGGTGCCCAATGGGCTGTCTAGCACTGATGCAGGCAGCTTGGGAAATTTGTGCAAGGATGCCTGCGTTGCAGACAGGAATGTTTTGTGCAGGAAGGGACATCTTCCTGTTCAAAAACAACCCATGCAGGCATTTTCCTCTTTCTATGTGTGCTTCAGTATGCAGCACAGATATAAAGAGGAAAAAATGAGGAGAAATAATGATATTTCTCCTTGCTGCACCTCCCCTGTGGAAGCATACGATTTTGATGCATTCCCAGGTTTACAAAGTCTTGTAAATCTGGGAATGCATCAGAACCCATGGGTGTTGTGTGGGAAAACCCACTGTAGCCCCCATGGAATGCCCCCTGATTCAGTGTAAGGCAACACAGCAACTTGCGCTGTGTTACTTTATACCATATATACATAAGCCATGAAAACCACTAAAGTGGCTTTGAGTGGCATTATAGATATGGGCCTGCACTATGCATTGCTGGTGCATCACAAAAAGTGACACACAGGCAGCGCACACAGCTTGTAAATAAGCTGCTGTGTTTGTCGGCCAAAAGAGCGGTAAGCCATATCAGAATGATACAGTACATAGGGAAGTAATGGACCATGTAGTTTAAAGATGACCACAGTGACACTCCTTGACATGCTAGAAACAGCCTGTCAAAGAACAAGAGAAGGAAAATTATGGAATAGAAGCAGGCTTGTCCCTCCTAAGATGTAAGAGCAAAGCTAAATATGTTAGCTCAACAAAGACACCAGTAAAGCTGCATCAGTGAGGCCAAAATTAGCCAGTCTTCATGGTGACCCAAGGTGCATTCTATGGTGAAAAAGGAGATCAACCTATGATTTCAATGCACAGTTAATATTTTGTCTTTCACATTTTACCGGCCAACGCAACAAATTTAGGAATTTATATTGATAGCATAGCAGCATTTGCTTGCCTTAACTTTATTTTTTATTTATTTATTTATATATTTATGGGGTTTTGTAGAGCAAACTAACATTCCAGAAATATCTGTTAGGGCTTTATAGCTTAGGCAGAGAGAATGTTGAGGAAAACAGAGGTAACATACTAAGGCCCTCATTATGACATTGGCAGTGTAGGAAGGTAGCCTCTTTCTAGCCTTGTTACCCCCACTTTTGGCCTGTTTGTGAGTATATGTCAGGGTGTTTTTACTGTCTCACTGGGATCCTGCTAGCCAGGGCCCAGTACTCATAGTGAAAACCCTATGTTGTCAGTGTGTTTGATATGTGTCACCGGGATCCTGCTACCCAGGACCCCAGTGCTCATAAGTTTGTGGCCTATATGTGTTCCCTGTGTGGTGCCTAACTGTATCACTGAGGCTCTGCTAACCAGAACACAATTGTCAATGCAGGCTAGTGACTAACTTTACCAATTCTGATTGGCACACTGGGATACCCTCATAATTCCCTAGTATATAGTACCTAGGTACCCATGGTATTGTGGTTCCAGGAGATCCCTATGGGCTGCAGCATTTTTTTTGCCACCCATTGGGAGCTCAGACAATTCTTACACAGGACTGCCGCTGCAGCCTGAGTGAAATAACGTCCACGTTATTTCACAGCCATTTTACACTGCACTTAAGTAACTTATAAGTCACCTATATGTCTAACCTTCACTTAGTGAAGGTTAAGTGCAAAGTTACTTAGTGTGAGGGCACCCTGGTACTAGCCAAGGTGCCCCCGCATTGCTCAGGGCTATTTTCCCGGACTTTGTGAGTTCGGGGACACCATTACATGTGTGCACTACATATAGGTCAACACCTATATGTAGCGTCACCATGGTAACTCTGAACATGGCCATGTAACATGTCTAGGATCATGGAATTGTCACCCCAAAACCATTCTGGTATTGGGGGACAATTCCATACATCCCCGGGTCTCCAGCATAGAGCCCGGGTACTGCCAAACTAACTTTCCGGGGTTTTCTCTGCAGCTTCTGCTGCTGCCAACCCTCAGACAGGTTTCTGCCCCCCTGGGCCCTGGGCAGCCCAGTCCCAGGAAGGCAGAACAAAGGATTTCCTTTGGGAAAGGGTGTTACACCCTCTCCCTTTGGAAATAGGTGTGAAGGGCCTGAGAGGAGTAGCCTCTCCTGGCCTCTGGAAATGCTTTGAAGGGCATAGATGGTGCCCTCCTTGCATAAGCCAGTCTACACCAGTTCAGGGATCCTCCCTGCCCTGCTCTGGCGCGAAACTGGACAAAGGAAAGGGGAGTGACCACTCCCCTGACCAGCACCTCACAGGGGAGGTGCCCAGAGCTCCTCCAGTGTGCCCCAGACCTCTGCCATCTTGGATGCAGAGGTGTGAGGGCACAATGGACACCTGCCAGCAGGTGACATCAGAGACCGCTCCTGATAGGTGCTTACCTTTCTCTGTAGCCAATCCTCCTCTGAGGGCTATTTAGGGTCTCTCCTGTGGGTATCTCATCAGATAACAAATGCAAGAGCTCACCAGAGCTCCTCTGCACTTCCCTCTTCGACTTCTGCCAAGGATAGACCGCTGACTTCTCCAGGACGCCTGCAAAACCACAACAAAGTAGCAAAAAGACTACCAGCAACATTGTAGCGCCTCATCCTGCCAGCTTTCTCAACTGTTTCCTGGTGGTGCTTGCTCTGAGGGCTGTCTCTCTTCACCCTGCACTGGAAGGGTCGATGGAATCTTCCCCCTGCCAATGCAGGCACCAAATTTCTGCATCACCGGTCCTCTGGGTCCCCTCTCATCCAGACGAGCCGGGCCCCTGGAACACAGGAGCTGGGTCAAAGTGCCCCGACAGTCCAGTGGCACTTCTGTCCAAATTTGGTGGAGGTAAGTCCTTGCCTCCCCACACCAGACAGTAATCCTGTGCACTGCGTGAACTGCAGCTGCTAGGGCTTCTGTGCACTTTTGCAAGAGTTCCTTCATGCACAGCCTACCCCAGGTCCCCAGCACTCCGTCCTGCTTTGCCCAACTTGCTGAGTTGGACTTCGACTCCGTTGGACCCTCTTTTGTTGTGCTGAGTCGATTGTCGTGCTCAGATCTTCTGAACGCCTGTTCAGGTGCTTCTGCGGGTGCCCTTCCTGCTTCTGCATGGGCTCTCTGTGTTGCTGATTGCCCCCTCTGTGTCCTCCTCCAAGGGGCAACCTCCTGGTCCTTCCTGGGCCCTGGCAGTACCCAAAACCTTCAACTGCGACTCTTGCAGCTAGCAAGGCTTGTCTGCAGTATTTCTGCATGGAAACAACTCTGCATCCTCCAGCACGCCATGGGACATCATCTGACCAAAGAAGAAGTTCCTGGCACCTTCCATTGTTGCAGAATCTTTGGCTTCTTCCACCCAGAGGCAGCCCTTTTGAGCCTTCATCCGGGGTTTAGTGGGCTCCTGCCCCCCCTGGACACTTGGGTGACTCTTGGACTTGGTCTACTTCCTTTACAGGTCCTCAGGTCCAGGAATCCATCTTCAGTGCTTTGCAGTCAATTGTTGCCTTTGCAGAATCCCCTATCTCGACTTTACTGTCTTTCTGGAGTAGAAGGGTAACTTTACTCCTACTTTTCAGGGTCTTGGGGTGGGGTATCTTGGACACCCTTAGTGTTTTCTTACACTCCCAGCGACCCTCTACACACTACACTAGCCCTGGGGTCCATTCGTGGTTTGCATTCCACTTTTGCAGTATATGGTTTGTGTTGCCCCTAGGCCTATTGTCTCCTTTTGCATTCTCTTGTGTCCTACAGTTTTTGCACTACTTTTCTAACTGTTTACTTACCTGGTTTTGGTTTGTGTGTATATTTTGTGTATATTTCTTACCTCCTAAGGGAGTATATCCTCTGAGATACTTTTGGCATATTGTCACTAAAATAAAGCACCTTTATTTTTAGTAACTCTGAGTATTGTGTTTTTTTATGATATAGTGCTAAGTGATATAAGTGGTATAGTAGGAGCTTTGCACGTCTCCTAGTTCAGCCTAAGCTGCTCTGCTATAGCTACCTCTATCAGCCTAAGCTGCTAGAACACCTTTAATCCACTAATAAGGGATAACTGGACCTGGCACAAGGTGTAAGTACCACAAGGTACGCACTATAAGCCAGGCCAGCCTCCTACAGGCGGTAAGTGCTGCTTACCGCCAGACTGACTGCCGCCAACATACCGTGACCGCGGCAGTATACCGCTATGGGTATTATGACCCACACATAGAAATCTGCCACTATACAGACACACACACAAGTCAGCCAGTCCAAAGGTCAGTGATAAACTGGCACTACCAAAACCCACACCGTTACGCCAACAGAAATACACCCACAGAATCATGACCCACAAATCACCCCAGCGGTCATTCAAACGCGGTGAACCATTGGCGTTACAGACTGCCATGCTCTAAATACACACACACTAACAAAACAACACCACATTGGACAATTCAAACTACACACACCTGGCAACCATACACACACCACCACCACCACCACACAGCCAAACCAATATAAAACACACACACATACTACCCACAACCCTTTATGACCCAAATAATTTGAAAACTCAGAGAGAGACAAGCCAGGAGCACCCACTGAATCTAAGCCACAAAACACCATCACTCATACACCATCAACGCACCTCACAGCACACCCCAACACATCACCCCACACACCCTCACACACACCACTCACACTACACCCATGGCACCACAACAGCACCCCAGATTCTCTGAGGAGAAGCTAGGGGTCATGGTGGAGGAAATCATCCGGGTAGGGCCACAGCTATTCGGATCACAAGTGCAGCAGACGTCCATTGCAAGGAAGATGGAGCTAAGGCGGAGAGACGTGGACAGGGTCAACGCCGTGTGACAGCACCCCAGAACAAGGAATGACATCAGGAAGAGGTGGAACGACTTATGGGGGAAGGTGCGTTCCGTGGTAGCAAGACACCAGATAGCTGTACAGAGGACTGGTGGTGGTCCCCCACTTTCTCCCTCACAACTAACATGGGAGGAGTAAGTCTTGGTGATCATGCATCCTGGGGGCCTGGCAGGAGTACCAAGAGGACTAGACTCTGGTAAGTCAAATCTTTACTACTTTATCCCCCCGTACTTGCATGCAATCACAAACTCCTACCCTCACCCCGTCACTCCACCACCTCACATATACCCCACCATCACAACCCACCCATCCCAACACTAAGCCCTGCATGCAACACCAGTGCATGGACCCCCATCACAGACCTGCATGGACACCACAGCATGCACTGTAGAGACAATCACTTAGCCAACCAAATCACAACTCACACAAGACAAAGCTGCCTTGGTAATAACAACCATAGAGGGAAACATACCCATGCACAAGATGGCACACGCAGAAACAATTAACACTGCATTTAAATCGCCACAGGATGTCACTGGAGAGGAGGTGCAAGCAATATCCAGTCCCCAAAGAAGAGGCCCACAGTGATGACAGTAGCTCTGCACGTCTGGACCAGGATGACCATCGTGGCCCATCAGGGACCCCTGGACAGTCGGTAACACAGCCACAGTCCCATACCACCACAGAGCCTCCCTCATCAGGACACACCAGCAGAGCACGCACCCAGCGTGCCCATCCCTCTGTCCCTAGGACACGTCAATCAGCAGTGTGTCCACCACTACAGGGACCCCAGGCTACCCCACAAACACAGGACGATCAGGGACCTGGGGTCAGTGGCAGTGGGCACATGGTTCAGGGGACAGAGGCATAGGACAACAGGGAAGCTGGGAAGAGTGCTGTGCGACAGGGGGAGGACAGCAGGGCCCAGGGAACTGACTCTCCACAAGGCACTCACCAACATCCAGGGAGCATACCACCATTTCCAGTAGACCATGGGCCAGATACTGGCCAAGTTGCAGGAGACCCAGCGGCTGCAGGAGGGACAGTACCTGGTGATCAGGGAGGATCTGGGAGACATACACACCACCCTGGTCACCATTGCAGGGGTGCTGGCAGACATGGCCAATACCATGAGGGAGGCAGTGGCCCACCAATGGGCCCCTGGCACTAGCCACACTGAAGAACAGCCCTCCACCTCCGATGACACTAGTGGACAGGAGGCCCCACCCCTGGAACAACAGGCCACCAGCACCCCACCCCCTGCAGAAGGAGGACCACCACACCAAAGGTCCCTGCGGTCCAGGCAGAAGTCAAAGAACATTGCCAAGACCCCCGCCAGGAAATAGTACTCACCTGATTGTCACCCTTGTGTCTCACTCTGTCACCCTGTCCACCTTGAACTGACATTGCTCCACTTCCTATTCCCCCTTGGACAATGCATTTGTGATACCAATAGACTGGACTCTATCCTGGACATTCCTCCACCATCAACCCAGCCCATTGCAATACCCCCTGCACAAATTATCACAGAAATAAACACCCTTGGAGCAAATACAAGTATGGAGTCTGTCAATTGATTGAAATATGTATTACTTAAAAAATCTGTAAACATTGCAATTCAAATGTACAGTTATATTTACATAGGTATGACCTGTAGTGGGCAGCAGTAAACACACCAGGAGCCAGAGTGGGGCACAGGTATCTGAAAATAGAGATGCCAAAGGGTACAGTAAGTGGCCATAGAAATAGGGAAATCAGGCTACCATTTACAATGCCCAACACTAAACTGCAATGGAAGGTGAGGTTACAGTGTCTTACCTGTGTGTCACTGTAGCACTGTTGGATTATTGTAGTTCTGTTGTCCACATCCTCTGCCTTCTCTTTGTCACTGTCCACAGGCTCCACCGCTGTCACACAACCATCCCCAGGCTCATCCTCCTGCAGAAAAGGCACCTGGCGTCTCAAGGCCAGGTTGTGCAACATGCAACGATGATCTGGCACACCTTCTTGGGTGAGTAGTACAGAGATCCACCTGTCAGATGGAGGCACCGGAATCTAGCCTTCAGGAGGCCAAAGGTGTGCTCAATGATCCTCCTTGTTCGCCCATGTGCCTCATTGTAACGTTCCTCTGCCCTTGTCCTGGCATTCCTCACTGGGGTCAGTAGCCATAAGAGGCTGGGGTATCCAGAGTCACCTGTAAATATCGAGGGATACCTGTTAGCCACACACTCACCCTTAGGTACAACCCCACACCTATTTACCTACATCAACTGGGTGGGTTCCATGGGCTCACCTATTAGCCACACCCGGTGCCTCTGGAGTTGAGCCATCACATATGGGATGCTGCTATTCCTCAAGATAAAGGCATCATGCACAGAGCCAGGATACTTTGCATTGACATGGGAGATGTACTGGTTTGCCAAACACACCATCTGCACATTCAGAGAGTGAAAGCTCTTTCGATTTCTGAACACCTGTTCATTTCTCCGGGGGGGGGGGACAAAGGCAATATGTGTACCATCAATAGCACAAACGGTGTTGGAGATATGTCCCCGTGCATAGAAGTCAGCTTTCACTGTGTCCAAATCCTCCACCTGGGGGAATACAATGTAGCTGCAGATGTGTTTCAGCAGGGCAGACAACCCTCTGGTCAGCACGTTTGAGAATATAGGCTGTGACATCCCTGATGCCATGGCCACAGTTGCTTGGAAGGAACCACTTGCCAAGAAATGGAGTACTGACAGGACCTGCACTAGAGGGAGGATACCTGTAGGGTGGCGGATAGCTGAAATCAGGTCTGGCTCCAATTGGGCACACAGCGCTTGGATTGTGGCCCTATCAAGTCTGTAGGTTAGGATAATGTGCCTGTCCTCCATTGATGCCAGGTTCACCAGGGGTCTGTACATGGGGGGATTCTATTCATCCTCAGTGGTTGAACTCTAGAGTGAAAAACGCTGAGCAGAATGTCATATCCAAACATGTACTAGGATTAATATGCAATTTTTGTTTTACCGAAACAGTATGTGAACTTATAAGTCAGTTGATGTGCCTATGTCTGCTGTGATGCAGTTAGATGCATGGCCTGTGCCCCCCTGAAATTGCGGGTGCCTGACCTGTGAGGAGGGAGAAGTGGAAATGAGGTAATTCCGCTGGCATTGTGCTCCGTTGTGATCTGCGGTCGATGACCGCCGTGCAACACCGCATTTGTTATCATTGGTACCTACAGGTTCCAGGAGCCAATGGCGATGTACGCCGGCGATGACGGTACACACCGTCGTGGACATGACCGCCATTTTCTATCTGTTCACTCACTTGCTACCTGACCTTCAACAGGAGAGGTCCTACACTGCAAGTGCTGCTGTGACCTGTGTCTTGAACCGACCATGGCTCGAGTGTCTGGGGAAAGGGCCCCTGCCTTCACTTTGGAGAAGTTGGAGAGACTGGTGGATGGGGTCCTACCCCAGTACCCTTTACTTTATGGTCCTCCAGACTAACAGTTAAATACACTTTAAGCATGATGCGCGGGGCATGAACGTATGGAGTGCTGCATGTGTAAGACTCATGTGGGGGTGGGGGCTGAGGGGTCCTGGGCAGAGTGCTGCATGTACGGTGGTCAATGTCTGTGCGTAAGGGGATGGGAGGGATATTGTGGGCCATGAGTATGACAGTCCAGACAGTATGACTAATCCCTTTTCTGCTGTATTTTTCCTGCAGGTCAGCACCCATCAGAAAAAGGGTATTTGGCGTGCCATCGCCAAGGTGGTGCGGACCCTGGGGGTCTTTGACAGGCGGAGCACCCACTGCTGCAAATGGTGGGAAGACCTGCACCGCTGGGCAAGGAAAACAGCAGAGGCCCAGCTAGGGCTGGCCTCCCAATGAGGAATGGGTGCCCGTCGTACCCTGACCCTCCCTGATGTTCTGTATTCTGCCGGTGGCCTATCCGGAGTTGGATGGGTGCTTGAAGGCATCACAGCAGCCACAAGGGGATGATTACAGATTCAGAATCATGAAGTTGCACACATTAAGGTGTGACCTGGGTGGGGGATGTGGGTCTGTGGGTGCCCCTAGGTCAGGGCCAACATGGCAGGGTAGGTTCTATGATGTGCAAGCTCAGATGCACTCCAACCTCAATAATGCTTGTGGACATCTACTACTGGGCAGGGTCCTGTGAGTTTCAGGTGTGCAGCTAATGGCGTTAGGCATTTTACCCCACCATGGCCTGGTGACTTCCATTGTAACTGGTAGTGCATGGCCTAGTGCATAGGGCTGTTCCCTGTGAGTTGTGTACGCCAACTATAGTGTTGTTGCTAGCATTGACAAAGTGTATCCTCTGTCTCTCCCCCCCTTTTTCTTTTGTCACCCTGTTCTTGTGTGCATTAGCATCATCTGGCAGAGGAACAGAGGCACCGGCGACGGAGGGAGCTGCATCCCACATGGGCCTGGAGGCCGAATCCACCGAAGGTGAGGGCGTACTCGCGATCGAAGCTTGGCTTGAGAATATGCCGGGAACCGCAGTATTTTTGTTGTCGTGATAATTACTGGGACACTTGAGAACATTCGAAGAAATGCTCGGAATCTTTGATTTAAACAGTTGAATTTTTATCCAGATGTGATTTATGTGATACAAGATTAACGTCCACTTCGGAAACGACATATATGTAGTCTTTTGCTACATGAGGGGGTTATACTCCCGTTGTCAATAAGCCCTGAAGAAGTCGTTTGGGTCATTTCCCCATGACGAAACACATGTTGGCTTGGAACATTGGATGTTTGAACTAGTGGAATTCAAGTTCTTGGAGGACTTTTCTTAATAAATCATGTGGACTGGATTACACATTAAGAACTGTTTTGATTTTGAATGTGAATTCTTTTACTACGTTTTCACTTAATTGCTTTGATATTGCTGTATTTACACATATATATAGATTGAGTGCCTCACGTAAATGCTTGTGCTAGTTTTGGTTTACCTTGTAAACCTTGTAAGGGTAGGGTGTTGTTCCTTATGAAGGCACCTTCTAGTTGCTATTGTGGCCAGATGTTTTCCTGAGCGCCCTTGACTTTTTTTTTTTTTTTTCCCTCATTAACACACCACTTCATTTAACAGCCACCGACGGTGAGGGCACCAGTGGGACAGAGGGAGAGGGGAGCACCAAGACAGAGACAGGAGGGGACAGTACCAACAGCGACTCCTCCTCTGATGGAAGCTCCCTGGCGGTGGCGAACACCTCCGTGTCCACTCAACTACAGGTACATCCCCCACCTCCCGTATCAGCACAGCCCTCCCAGCAGCCCCTCGGCGTGTTTCCTGTGCCCGCTCACCCAGGAGGGTGGGCATCTCCTTCATCTCAGGCCCTGCCCCAGTCAGCCATGCTGCCCTCTGTGAGGAGGCTATTGACCTCCTGAGATCCCTCTCTGGTGGGCAGTCAACCATACTGAATGCCATCCAGGGTCTAGCAGGGCATTTGCAACAAACAAATGCATACCTGGAGGGCATTCTGGCGTGGCAGCCCAACAGAGAGCATTCCAGGCTTTGGCCAACTCACTGATGGCAGCCATTGTCCCTGTCTCCAGCCTCCCCCCTCCAATTTCTTCTACCCAGTCCCAATCCCCTCAACCCCGGCATATCCCAAGCACACCTTCAGACCAGCATTCACCCAAATCAACACACAGAAGGGGCTCAGGCAAACACAAGCACCACACTTCATCTCACAGGCACTCACACAAGCACCATCCACATGCAGACACACCAACATCCACTGCCTCCATAGGGTCCCCCTCCTCCTCGTCGTCCACCTCCCTCCCAGTAGCGTCTCCACTCACACCTGCATGCACTACATCCTCATCCACTACCTCCATCACCAGCAGGCCTATCACTACACCTCACTGGCAGTCACCACCCCCACATCCATGCACACGTCGCCTGTGTCCTCTTCCACTGTGTCTGTGACCCCTCCTCCCAAAGTACACAAATGCAAGCACACAGACACCCAACAGCCATCCACCTCACAACAGCATCCAGGCCATGCACCTGCACCTAAACACAGCAGACAGACACTTCGTACAACCACTCCCTCTTCCTCCACTCCCAAACCTTCAACCTCTTCCTGCCCCAGTGTCCCTAAGAAGCTTTTCCTCGCCACCATTGACCTATTCCTTACCCCTCCCCGTCCCTCACTTCGGGCCAAGGTGGCCAGAACCCAGCCCAGCACCTCAGCCACCCAGTCCACGGTCACTGTGGTTTCTGCAGCTACTGCTGGTGTGATAGGCTCCAAGGAGTCACCCGTCAACACAGCCAGTGTGCCAGCACCTCCTGCCAAGGCCAAGAAGGGTCCACCACCTAGCAAAGGTAAGAAGGGGACACCAGCCGGAAAGGGGAAGGAGGCACCACCAGCCAGCAAGGGGAAGGGGGCACCACCAGCCAGCAAGGGGAAGGAGGCTCCATCAGCCAGCAAGGGCAAGAAAAAAACACCAGCTGGCAGAAGCAAGGAGGCACCACCATCTGCCAAGGGCATGAAGGGGCACACAACACCAGCCATGGCACTTCAGCCATCTGAGTATGCAGGTAAAGGGCTGGAGGCTACCACCACCGTGGCCAGCACCGCTACCTGTACCGCGGCCAGCACCGCCACATGCCCCACTACCAGCAGCACCACTGCCAGCAGCAGCAGCCCCAGTGGGCAGCCGTCTGAGGCTGCAGGTGAAGGGCTGGAACATACCACCACCGCAGCTAGCACCGCTACCTGCACCGCATCCAGCACCGCCACCTGCCCTGCTGCCAGCAGCATCACTGCCAGCAGCAGATCCCCAGTGGGCAGCCGTCTGAGGCTGCAGGTGAAGGGCTGGAGCCTACCACCACCACTGACAGCACAGCCACCTGCAGCACAACTGACATCCACTGAGCATCCGTCACCGCCAGCAAGCAGTGTGTAGTAGTGACTACATGGGCTGCAGTGCATCCTGGCCCCCAGCACTACCTGTCGGTGTGACAACCAGGTGAGAGACTGTGACCTTGCCCCATCCAGGATGAAGCTCACTGGGCACAAAGCCCGCTCCAGAACTAGTGGAAGAAGGTATCCACTCACCCCCTCCTTGCCAGGATGAAGCCCTCTGGGCACAAAGCCCCCTCCATAACCAGTGCAAAAAGGCATCCACTCACCCCCTCCTTCCCAGGATGAAGCACACTGGGCACAAAGCCCCCTCCAGAACCAGTGGAAGAAGGCATCCACTCACCCCCTCCTTGGCAGGATGAAGCACACTGAGCACAAAGCCCCCTCCAGAACCAGTGGAGAAGTCACCCACTTGAGAGACTGTGGCCTTGCACTCCCCAGGACCAATTAGTGGGCAAACCACCCACTTGAGAGACTGTGGCTTTGCACTCCCCAGAACCAAGCAGTGGACAAACCACCCACTATAGAGACTGTGGCTTTGCACTCCCTAGGACCAAGCAGTGGGCAAACCACCCACTAGAGAGATTGTGGCTTTGCACTCCCCAGGACCAAGAGGAGGGCAAACCACCCACTTGAGAGACTGTGGCTTTGCACTCCCCAGGACCAAGCAGTGGGCATGGAGCACCCGCCAGGCCAGTGACGTTGTACCATCTTCCGGCTGAGGTGCCCCCCCATTCCCCGTCCCCCTAAGGTGCCTGTGTTTTTTTTTACCTGATGCCCTGCAGTGTTCTCTCCGTATTGAGGCAGGAGTCAAGTGTGGCCTTGGCCTATGTGTTATGGCCCCGTGGGCCATGGACATTTTGGAGTGGGCATTGTCCCTGTTTATTGTTTTAGAATATATATATCTAAAACTGTACTATTACACTCATTTTAATCCATTCCTCTTGTCTTTACGTGATTTCTGAGGGTTACGGGTGTATATGTAATGTTGTTGCATCTGTTTGTGTGTATGGTGTTGGGGGTGGGGTTTGGGGTGTTGCGTGTTGTGTGTGTGTGTCACTCTCTCCGCCCCCCTCCCTTGTGTACTAGGTGCAGTACTCACCGTGGTTATCTTCGCCTGCGTTCGTGTTCCTGGTGTATGAGAAGGTACACCAGCATTGCAAAAAAGTGCAGCTCGGGCTCCATGGCCTCGTGGTTCTTACTTGAGAGTTGAGAGGTGAGTTGTTTCCCTTCAGTGTACTGTTTCCGCCGTGCTTTTGATGGTGTTGGTACCGCCCTGGAAAAGGTGGGGGATAGGCCTTTTGTAATGCTGTGGGCAGTACATTGGCTTCCGACTGGTTGTTGGCGGTTACCGACGCAGTGTTTGCTGCTACCGCCGTGGCGGTCGGAGTGTTAAAGTGGCTGTCTGTGTTGGCGGTTTCCGCCGTGGTCATGATTCAATTTTTTTACCGCCGGCCTGTTGGCGGGTTTACTGCCGCATTATCACCGACCACCAGGGTCGTAATGAGGGCCTAAATGTTGCAGGTGAAAATCCAGATTTACATGGCCTTTCTAAACTTTAAGGCCCTGATTTATACTTTTTGAAGCAAAACTACACTCACGCAGTTTTGCGTCAAAAAAGTTAGCGCTGACTAGCCCCATTTTGTAATGCCGCTCAGGCATCAAATTTATACTATGACTCTGGGTGGCGCTAAAAAATGTTTAGAGTCATTTTTTCCCACGTTAACCATTGCGCCTTGTCGTAAGGCAGAATGACGTTAACGGAAGAAAAATGACTATAATCCAGTTTACGTCATGGAAACGCGTTGCAAAATGGAAATGCACCATTTTTGCCCACAGTAGCATAAATAACAGACGCTAACAGAGCAAACAGTGCATACGAGCCCCAAAATAGATCCCAGAAGCCAGGAGAGACCCCAGGGAGACCCCATTCAACCAGGAACTGGCCAGCAGGACACAGACAAGATCCAGGGGAGGGAGAAGAAAAAGAGAAAGTGTTGTTTCAGCGCAGAAGAGCATGAAATACTGGTGACTGAGCATCAAAACTAACTCTTCGACACCTCCAAATTGCCAATTTGAAGGAGAGTGGCAATTTGGCAGCAGATTGTGGATAGGTTCAACAGTGTGGCAGAGGTTAGGAGAACTGTGACTGAGTGCAAGAAACACTGGCATGACTGCAAGAGAAGGACCAAGGACAAAATAACACACAACAGGAAGGCAGCACTGCAAACAGAAGGTGGGAGTCCAGCACCGCAAGAGGACATGGATAAGATTGTGGAGATGGTTGCAGTGTTCATCCTGGAAGAAATCGTCACAAGGATGCAAGTACAGGACAGCGCAGAATACAAGGAAACACCACTAATGCAGGGTAAGTTGCATGGGGGAAATGTATGCATAATATATAAATATATGCATAAACGTCAAGTGGAAGAAGGGGAGGCACATAAGACTCACACAATGTACGTCACAGGAGCACAGAGTGCTAAGCAATGCACATTAAGCAAGTTGCACCATGCCAACGTAAGCTTACCCATGTACCTATGCCTTGGGAGTGCCACGAATCATTGAGACATACACAACCTGGACATATTGAGAACACCAGGCCTAAATACCCATATGTGCAAATGCGGTACATGGGATGGATGGCATGTATAATCACTTTGCCACTGGTTGTGACATCACAATATCCCTTGCATGTAGTCACATCAACACCACTAACACGACTAAGACCTCAGAGACCAGGAAGTCAGTCAACACAATTCCTGGGGTAACTACATAGTGGTGTCCCTTGCTGTAATATTTTGCAACAGTCTTGCATCATTGCCCAAACACATGTGTGCTCCATCTCACAGCACACTAGTCAGTCCCAACAGTACCCAGGCATGTGCCGGTAGCACCACCACACTTAGACAACACATCCACATGAGGTAGCTATCCCTACATCACGCAGTCAGGGTGTGCCCTGGGTGCATGGAACAATTAATTCAACAGGTGCTGGGGGAATAGCAGGCTGGACTGGTATCATTGGTAAGATGCCACTATGCATACCAACTAAACTGAATTAATGTTCAACCACACATCTTGATGCTGAATTGAAATGTGCCACTACAGAAAATATGTACCACAGATAGTAAAAAGTAGGTCACAACAGTCACAGGCTGAGCCAACAACTATTTGGACACAACCATGTCAGATACATGGGAATGGGGAAATAAACACACACATACAACACATGGGGTATCACTGTCACATAATGGCGGTTAGTTCCACATCAGCGGGCAGGGGATGGTGTATGGGCAAGCCCGGTGTTGGTAAGACTGCCAGTGCAGTGTACCCATTGCACTTGGCAGTATGAGTCACACATTGGGATGGCGGCTGGTAATATGTTCGCACATGGTAGCTCTGTGGGGCAATTACTAGACATTATAGATGGATCATATAGAGTCAGTGACAGTTGTGGCCTGCAGTGGGTGTAACAGGACACGCTTCACTCAGCCCTGCAAATCAGGCAGTGGAAAGGGCAAAGGGCCAAGGTATGGACACTCTGCACTGCCCATGCCAATTGCATGGGCTGCACAGGGGCCCAAGGGCCACACCACAACACTTCACTAACAACTATTTCTTGGGGGTTACACTGCCATGCAAAGGCTAGAAGAATTTGGAAATATACCTGGAGGGTAGTTTTGAATGTATTACTGGTCTGGTGTCACAGGACAGATGTCATAGCCAGTCGGTTAGCTGCTGGTAATCTGCCATGTTCAGGCAACTGGCCCATGGGGCATTACACATTGACAACAGTTGCCACTACCACCTAGGTTGTGGGGGGGGCAATTACACAGTGGCAGTCAGGTTCCCCTTGGACTGATGCACATGAAATATGAACCTACCTCAGGCCCTGAGACAACTCCTCTGAATTGGTAATGTCCATTGATACATTTACCATCAGGCACTGTCACATAAAGAATGATGTACACAGCAGAAATGTCATACCCATATTGCCCATCCCTGGGTTCAACCTTGTGCTTTTGTCAGATGAGTTGTACTGTCACCATTCTGCATTCATGTATCATAGTGCAAGGAGGGCTGCATTGAGGGGGAGGACATTGGTGTTTAGTAAGGTAAACAACCTACACCCACAAGAGTTGAAACAGTACTCTGCCAGGTCCATGAGTGCTTGTCAAAGTAGCACACAAACACAAATGACAACATTAGGAGACAACAATGGCAACAAGAGCACAGTGTTGCAAATATGCCATCCCTGGCGTGGTGCAAAGTCTCAGCACAGTATGGGTGTATGTGAAACATGTAAGACTGGGACAGGTGAAAATTGCCATGTGTGGCATGAGTACAGCAACACACATTGCAAGGCCTCACCATGCAAATGGATGCAAAGGAAGGGTAGAACACGATAAGAGTCTGTCAAGACACAGTAAGGATATACAACACACTTAGAAGATATGATGCTGTCAATAGTGGCAATTGGGCTTCCATTCATGTGACATGCAGGTTGGGCGTAGGGCTGTAGACTGCAGCTATGATGTACTGGAACAATCCATTGGAACTAATGGGTGCCTCGTAGCTCCCTAGTGCCACTGGAGAGTCACTTTCAGTGATGCTTCTGTGGCGCTAAGCACTGTGCTGTATTGACAAGGTAGCGTTAAGCCTCTTTTTTGGCATTATGTCACCTTGTTAATACGTAGCCACGTGATCATGACTGTGTGTGGAAGGTGGTGCAATGGGTGTTGCTGTGGGCGTGCCACAGCAACACACATTAAATTTTGATGATGCCTCAGATAAATGGAATATTGTAAACTTGAGGTAGGGCCAAACCTATTATGCAAGCCCCAGGGGTGGCATTAGAAGGGTGCAACGAGGAGGAATACATTTATACCTCCTTCATTTCAGATTTTCCATGTGGGCTGCAATCTGCAGCATGCATAGGAAGAGCAAAATGCCAGAAATGATTGTTTATCAGCGTGAAGGTGTTCCTTCATGCACATAAACAATCATATGTAAATGATGATTTGGCTCTTCCAAGTGTTCTGCATTCTTCAGCTCACACAGAAGTGCCAAAGTGCCATTGGTGATTGTTAATGTGCATGAAGGGACACTTTCACGCACATAAACAGTCAAACCCCTCAATGCATACATCCACTGAATCTTGCACCAGCAGGGGGGACAACACAGGAGTGAACATGTTTGCTTACCTACCATGCATTCTTGTGTCACCAAAGTGAAGCAGTGCAATGCTGATTATTATTGCACAGCACCATGCTGCACCACATTTACAGCAACATGGGCCTATTATGACAATGATCCTCAAATATCAAGTCAGTGACGTGGCTTGTCAACTGTTACAACACAGATAGACTGATTTGACACCATCTTGTTGCAGAGGGTGATGGCTCTCCTGCTGATCTGCCTGTCCTGGAGTACCCTGATGACCTGGATGACTAGCTGGCAACTATCAGCCAAGCGACCCTCCAAGAAGTCCTTCTGAACATGCAGACACCACCTTCAAACGCAAGGAGGTGTATTGAATTAGCAGACATCCCACAGGCCCCACTTAGCACCCCAAGAGTACAACCTGCCAGCACTGCAACAGCAGAGGACTCAGAGGACACCGGCACCAACTTTGAGAGGACAGTGGTAGGATTCCAGTGGGAGTTGGCCAAGGAGGTGCGGGTGGGGATGCAACTATGGCAGCGAGCCTTGAGGGGATGCAGACGTGCATGGTCACGGCAAGAGAACAGACTACAGCCTACCGACGCACACACTCCCCAATGCGTGGAGTCCAGGAGTGTCTGAGGGACATAGTTGCTGCCTTGAGGGAGAGGCCACAACAACTGCCCTCCCAAACTGGCAGCAATGTGCTTGAGGACAATAAGGACTCCAGGCACTGGGAACTGGTCTCCCTCAAGGTAGACATGGCTGCCTACCACAGGGATATTGCAGCTATACTTAAAAAAGCAGCAGCTCCTCCTTGTTGCAGTGATGCCATATGTAGTGCCACAGATGGCAGCTGCTGGGAATTGGGAGTCCACATCTGTAACCACTGAGGTGTGTGTTTTCCCCTCTACCTCCCCACTACCACAATCAAGGGTAGAGGAGGCACAACATATAGGAGGATGAAGATGTGAAACAGATCACCCTCACCCGTAGGAGTTCTCGGTAGCACCAGCCCATGCCACATGGGCAGTGTTTACCTTTGTGCTGTGCTTGACATCATGCCATTGTTGTCACTCTGACAGATATGCACTCCTCCTCAACACACTGTTCACTTTTATGCTATTGTCCCTAACTTTCTATTTGGCAATTTATATTCTCCTGCACTGAAAGACACTTTACCCAAGCATGTTCCATGACATGTCCCTCAACCCTGGACTTGTGTAGGGTCCCAATTGGATGGATTCCACAAATGGGGTCACAGACCTGGACATTGTATATACTTAGCACTGTTACACTTGTAATTAAACACCACCTACCCAACTAGCAAGTTAATGTGTGTTGTGACTCTTCTACAAAGCCTAGTGTTTGTGAGGTGTAAAACATGTCTCAAGACACAGAGTGTCAGCACAAGAGTGCATGAATATGTGGGCACATATCTATGCACATGGTACCTACATGTTGTATGTTGATGTTGGCCTCATCCCCTACAAGCAAATCACTGAATATTTGATGCATGTTGAACACATGTATGCTACACCCACTACATACTGCAAGAATGGGTGTGAAAAGGTAGTCAGGAAATATTGTCAGCTGGGAGTACTAGTACAACCCATTGGTGTGAAACAGAGAGACTCATACTCATCCATTATTGCCACTGCTCAGTTTAGCAGGATAGGAATGATGTGTAGGCTGTTGCAATATGTCCCACAGTGCCCAACATTCCAAAACAAAACTCATACAATGCCAGCTGAATTCCCACACCTATCCTGTCCTATACATTGTCAACATAGTCAGCTTGAGTGATGGGAACACTGGATGGCAGGTACACAGGTAAGTAGATGTATTGTAGCTGTAAATGTGACAGCTCAGTCATATGGAGGTGTTGAACTAGTCAAGAGAGGGATTTGGATGCAGGACGGAGTCCCCAGGACAACACACATTTTGCACTGTACACCCATATGACACACGAAGAAAGGGAATACCCAATAATTGTTATCATGATTATTAAATCAATAAAACAATAGTAATTAACACCTTTCCCAATCTAACCTATCCTAATTATACATAACCCACAACAGACCCTAACTACTCTATGCTACGCTTACCTTACACATTTAACAACACACTCTAAACATCCACCTCCCACCCAACTTATATCACAGGAGACATGCAGGACAACATACACTAAACTAAACATTTACTAACTATGACTAAACAGAGATATTTTTTTTATATTTATTTTTCTAATTTTTTGCATTTTTTAATTTTTTTATAAACATATAAAAGCCCCAACATCACTACCACCCACCTCGTAAAATATTAAGATTAGAAAAACCACCACCAAACCTACTTAACCTAACTAACCCACTAACCTATACCAACCTACAACTAACAACCTAACACTCACAAAAAACATATATAAAGAACAGGGTGGGGAGTGAACTTAGGAGGAGTGACATAATGCCATTAAGAGGTTGTCCCTTTTCAGTCTTTTCTTAATATTCTTGAGGGCCTTGCTATTCTTGGCTACCTCCTTCTCAATGGGGTCAAGCTTTTGGAGGACCTGTTGTACATCCCTCTGAATATCTGTAATGGCACTCATGTCCATGGTAGCGGATGTGGTTGGCTGTGTGATGGTACTTGTGGGTGCAGTAGCTGGACCAATATTCATGTTGGCAGCTGTGGGCCCCTGCACAGCTGTGGTGCTTGGTCCAGCCTGTGTGGGCCCCCCTTGGCTGAATGCCCGGCACTCACCAGTGGATCACTCAGAGCGATAGTGGCGTGCCATCCTCCTGAATCCAGATCCCCCTGCCAATATGTGCCTATAGCACAGTGCCTCTCTGAAAGGCACGGAGTTGGTCGTTATTCGTGTTGGCAGCTGTTAAAATGAGACAGGCAACCATCAGTGTCAGCATTGTGTGGAGTATGTACAGTAAATTAGCTTACTATCGACATCGAATAGCACATGCACTCCTACTCACAATCCAGATAATACAATGTCCCTGATATGAAACAACAACTCTGCCTTAGCACCATTTCCCTTACACCAAAGTCATCCACAACAAGATTAGGTAACAAACTAATTTAGATCTGCTTAGACTTTGCACCATGTGTGACAATGCTGAGGCAGCGTCAAAATCACATTGATCAGGGCCACTATTTCTCTTCATGTGTGTCAAATTTTCTAACATACATCAGTTGAAACTCAATGATGTTATTGGGAGTATGGGATGCTGTTGTTTACCATAAGGGTTCAGTGTTGACAGGTACACATGCAAGCCTGATCAATATGACTGTCACCTACACTTTGAGCATCACATCTACCTACACATTTGTTAATACCACCCTCTGTGCCTCAGAGGGTATAGCAATGCAGATCAACATCTCAACTGTCTAGGTCATCCACCAATGCATGCCCACTCATACATGGAGTCAGGGAGTGAACCATAATTTTGCTGATGACAAAAATGAAGCTGGTATCCATAGGTCTATCACTTGTGTCCATGTGTAGACACCAATCATACCTGCTCAGCCAATGCCATGCCTCATACACCCATAACCATGCCAGCACACGATTGAACTTGACCTGCATTTTACATTCCATATAGTTGTCACATAAGTGGACTACAAAATTATTGAAACCATGCTGGGGGACAAATGCCCACACAATCCTGCATGTACATTACAATACAGGGATGCACCAATTTGTGTCCAAAATGGTGCATCACTGTGTTGTAGGAATGACAGTGTGTTCCAGTGCCATTATATACACAATGGTGCACATCTAAGTCACATATAGAGCTACATGTGGCTTGTCATCACATTGTTTACACAATGCTGGCCACTGAGTGCCAGAATCCTCACAAGAAATTACTCTCTGCACGTACATGGGGAGCCACTTAAATATGACACAGTGTCACCATCCAGCCTACTTTGAATTCTGGTCATTTTACAGCTCATCACTTTTAGCATTGGGTGCTGAACTCATCACTCACTCACACTAAACACTTCAACACTACACAGGACAGACAATATTACACTTTTTGGGTATATCTGGGTCCTCAAATCTTGCCACCTCACCTATGGTGTAGTGGGGAGGGCCACCTGAAATGTATGGATGCAAACCATGGTCAGTATCACATCACTGTCACTACAAGTGGGCAACATATGGCTGCATGTACTATTTCAGAAGAGTGAGGAAATCATCCAGGTAGTGGACAGTGCGACAGACACACCACTGCAAACTCACAATGAGACTGTCACTCTGGTGAATGAGAGCCACACATCTGCACTCTTGCACTGCACCTGAGGCTCGTGTAGTGCTACAGCCTGCAAAACCCATGTGTGGCAAATCTGTAGAAGATGAAACTCCATGGAATGAGGGGAAGTTGGGTGACAGATAAATGACATGACCCTTGTGCTTTGAAAGACAACTGATTAATTTATTCTGGCTTGTCCTACAAGGAACACAGAAGCACTTTGTGGAGGACAAGCAGCTAAATAGTCAGTCTGCAAATTTCATGCAGTGAGCAATCCATGAATGATGTGTCACAGTTGGGTGATGGCATCAAATTGCCCATTGCCAGTGCTCCCTAAGGCAGGTATTTCCCCTTTGTAAACATAATGATGTATGGGAAAATCTGACATTATTGCACCATACATGGATTGTTGTACTTAGTTATCCCAATCCACTTACAAATGGTATGCTGGCAGTGTCTTGGCTTATCATACATGACACAATGCTGGGGCACAGATTTTGCCATGGGCCCTGAAATGTGTGACTTAGTGATGGATGTGCATGACTCGCCTAACTTCTGACTTGCATTGGTAAAATGATAGGATATGTGAAGCCCATGTCTAAACTGGCACAGTGACACTTCATTCTGGTTTCATGCAACCTGTCCACAAGCATTGTTTGCAGCACGTCAACACATCTGCTACTGTCATTCAAGTGCAGTGAACAGTAATTAGTTAGCCAATGGGGTACTCACCAACAGGGCCACCAATCACCACACCAAGATGGTCCAGAAGATCCTGCTCCCTGGCCACAAGATCAGCCCAGCGATGCTTTAGGTGATAGTCATTGTGACTACTGTGGTACACCCTCTTCAGGTGGTGGAGCACCTGTCCCCACCTCAGCCGCCTTGCCTTGGTACGGTAGCCCTGAATCACCCGGCCACCCATCTCGAGCATCAATGGGAGGTAGTGGGCTACCAGACAAATAAAGCCTCCCAGCTCCTCCTCCCCCATTCTGGTCTCCCTAACCCTGACAGACATTGCACTGGGGTACAAGTAGAAAAAATGTAAAACAATAGTATTGAGAAACAGAAATAATGAAAGGAAACTTAACACCCAAAAATTCACTAACCCAACTAACCCACCTATAGATCTGACCTAGACAGACACCCCACAGCACAAGTTTTAGGTAAAATACACAACACAAACAAATTCATAGACACTGGGACAAATGACAATCAAATACAACAGTAACACAACAGGAGGGACAGCACAAGAAGACACTACAAACTCCAAAACACAACCACACAGTCAAAGAATAATGAAAGTACACCCAATGTACCATGCCTGTAAACAGGATATCCTATTGTATCACTTCCTGTGTCCTTGCGACATGTTTTCTGTTATGTGTGTATTTTTTTGACACATGTGATATTTGCATGAGTATTTCTGACGCATTTCTTACGTGCGTCTATTTACGTTGATGAATTACCAGGATGTGGCGATTTAACAGTAAATCAGCATTACTATAGGTGCAAAGGTGGAAAACACGCTAAGGGCCCATGGGTCATGTACTTTGCGTTTGAGGATATTTTAGACACATTTGCGTCTTTTTTTTACTCTAATCCTGATTGCGTGATTTTGACATTTGTTAATGTGTGCACTCTGTATCAACATAAAAATTGTATGTGCTGGGCTACATTATGGCATTTTGTGTATGGCCACATGTGGTAGTCCATTCTACAATGTGATTTGTGGGTGATTGGTCTGTTACACCAATGTGTGTGTTACAGAATGAACAGCATGCACATGTTTACACATCATGCATATGTCTGTATGTGTGACAACAGTGTATCCACATATGTATGGCAGTCAGTACTATACAAGAGTCATGGTATGTGATTGTGATTTGTGTTCACTTATGTACTGTCTGTCCTATAGAGCATCACATTTCATACAACATTCACAGCTCAGGGATTGTAGATCCAGGGATTGTAGATGATGGCTGATAAGTGCTATTTGGCAAAGGTTACCCGACAAATGTCTCCATATGTTGATCTTGACTATATGGATGACTTGAGAGTGGACTACACATATGTCTGACATGTGTACATCTTTGCTACATACTGCGATTGACACACGCTGCCTACATTCCAACCATATCATGTATTGAACACAATGGACAGTTGGAAATCATAACATTTTGCTTTGTATTTACTATTACTTTGTGGTGGACCTGCAGACCTACCTGCATATGTTCAGATCCATTCTGATATCGATTCCATAGACATGTTGTAAGGAAATGCCTCCTTGGCATGGTTACCCCCTGACTTTTTGCCTTTGCTGATGCTATGTTTTGAATTGAAAGTGTGCTGAGGCCTGCTAACCAGGCCCCAGCACCAGTGTTCTTTCCCTAACCTGTACTTTTGTATCCACAATTGGCACACCCTGGCATCCAGGTAAGTCCCTTGTAACTGGTACCTCTGGTACCAAGGGCCCTGATGCCAGGGAAGGTCTCTAAGAGCTGCAGCATGACTTATGCCACCCTGGAGACCCCTCACTCAGCACAGACACACTGCTTGCCAGCTTGTGTGTGCTGGTGAGAACAAAATGAGTAAGTCGACATGGCACTCCCCTCAGGGTGCCATGCCAGCCTCTCACTGCCTATGCAAGTATAGATAAGTCACCCCTCTAGCAGGCCTTACAGCTCTAAAGGCAGGGTGCACTATACCATAGGTGAGGGCACCAGTGCATGAGCACTGTGCCCCTACAGTGTCTAAGCCAAACCTTAGACATTGTAAGTGCAGGGTAGCCATAGGAGTATATGGCCTGGGAGTTTGTCAAACACGAACTCCACAGCACCATAATGGCTACACTGAAAACTGAGAAGTTTGGTATCAAACTTCTCAGCACAATAAATGCACACTGATGCCAGTGTACATTTTATTGTGAAACACACCCCAGAGGGCACCTTAGAGGTGCCCCCTGAAACTGTATCCAACTATCTGTGTAGGCTGACTGGTTCCAGCAGCCTGCCACACTAGAGACATGTTGCTGGCCCCATGGGGAGAGTGCCTTTGTCACTCTGAGGCCAATAACAAAGCCTGCACTGGGTGGAGATGCTAACACCTCCCCCAGGCAGGAGCTGTAACACCTGGCGGTGAGCCTCAAAGGCTCACCCCTTTGTTCCAGCCCCGCAGGACACTCCAGCTATTGGAGTTGCCCGCCCCCTCCGGCCACGGCCCCCACTTTTGGTGGCAAGGCCGGAGGAAATAATGAGAATAACAAGGAGGAGTCACTGGCCAGTCAGGACCGCCCCTAAGGTGTCCTGAGCTGAAGTGACTCTAACTTTTAGAAATCCTCCATCTTGCAGATGGAGGATTCCCCCAATAGGATTAGGGATGTGACCCCCTCCCCTTGGGAGGAGGCACAAAGAGGGTGTACCCACCCTCAGGGCTAGTAGCCATTGGCTACTAACCCCCCAGACCTAAACACGCCCTTAAATTTAGTATTTAAGGGCTTCCCTGAACCTAAGAATTTAGATTCCTGCAACTTACAAGAAGAAGAGGACTGCTGAGCTAAAAGACCCCTGCAGAGGAAGAAAAGAAGACACCAACTGCTTTGGCCCCAGACCTACCGGCCTGTCTCCTGCCTTCCAAAAAAACCTGCTCCAGCGACGCTTTCCCAAGGACCAGTGACCTCTGAATCCTCAGAGGACTGCCCTGCTTCAAGAAAGACAAGAAACTCCCGAGGACAGCGGCACTGCTCCAAAAGAACTGCAACTTTGTTTCAAAGGAGCAGATTTAAGGACCCCTGCAACTCCCCGCAAGAAGCGTGAGACTAGCAACACTGCACCCGGCGACCCCGACTCGACTGGTAGAGAACCAACACCTCAGGGAGGACCCTCCGGCGACTCCGAGACCGTGAGTAACCAAAGTTGTCCCCCCTGAACCCCCACAGCGACGCCTGCAGAGGGAATCCCGAGGCTCCCCCTGACCGCGACTGCCTGAACCTAGAGTCCCGACGGCTGGAAAAGACCCTGCACCCGCAGCCCCCAGCACCTGAAGGAACGGAACCTCTGTGCAGGAGTGACCCCCAGGAGGCCCTCTCCCTTGCCCAGGTGGTGGCTACCCCAAGGAGCCCCCCCCCTTGCCTGCCTGCACCGCTGAAGAGACCCCTTGGTCTCCCATTGAAACCTACAGAGAACCCGACGCTTGTTTACACACTGCACCCGGCCGCCCCCGCGCTGCTGAGGGTGTACTTTTTGTGCTGACTTGTGTCCCCCCGGTGCCCTACAAAACCCCCCTGGTCTGCCCTCCGAAGACGCGGGTACTTACCTGCTGGCAGACTGGAACCGGGGCACCCCCTTCTCTCCATTGAAGCCTATGTGTTTTGGGCACCTCTTTGACCTCTGCACCTGACCGGCCCTGAGCTGCTGGTGTGGTAACTTTGGGGTTGCTCTGAACCCCCAAAGGTGGGCTACCTTGGACCCAAAACTGTGACCTGTAAGTGATTTACTTACCTGCTAAAAATAACAATACTTTACCTCCCCCAGGAACTGTGAAAATTGCACTAAGTGCCCACTTTTAAAACAGCTATTTGTGTTTTATGTGAAAAGTATATATGCTACTGTAATTATTCAAAGTTCCTAAAGTACTTACCTGCAATACCTTTCAAATGAGATATTACATGTAGAATTTGAACCTGTGGTTCTTAAAATAAACTAAGAAAATATATTTTTCTATAACAAAACCTATTGGCTAGATTTGTCTCTGAGTGTGTGTTCCTCATTTATTGCCTGTGTGTATGTACAACAAATGCTTAACACTACTCCTTTGAAAAGCCTACTGCTCGACCACACTACCACAAAATAGAGCATTAGTATTATCTCTTTTTGCCACTATCTTACCTCTAAGGGGAACCCTTGGACTCTGTGCATACTATTCCTTACTTTGAAAAAGTGCATACAGAGCCAACTTCCTACACATGTCCATGCAAAGCGTGAGGTCATGTGTACTCTGTGACAGGCTTGGGCCCCATGGCAGTGACAGGAGTGATTTCCATGGATGTACTGTGCATGCTACATTTCTCCCATTGCTTGTCATACCTGGGCTAATCATGTTGAGCATTGTCACCAATGATGTCCCCACCTTATCACACATGCTCCATGCAGCCATTGCAACTCTCACACTGGGTTATGTTGGAGGTCTGTTCAAACATTACAGTCTCACCATAGTTTGACATCCACTGCCTCATGTGTGAGCCCCTTATTTAGGTCATTTTTAGACATGTAGTTGTTATGTGTGATGAGCTATTGTTATACAAGTTGGCAATGTGAATGCAATTAATATGTTGTGGTCCATAAACTGTGTCCTTCAGTTGTCACATTTAAGTGATGAGGCTAATTGTGATGTGTGTGATGGAAGCAGTTCACTCTTATGCTTAACATGTGATGTTGCTACAGTACTCTTCAGATTTGTATTTGTAACATGCTCCCTGAGGTTAGACTCATACTCCTAAGGTATATGTTTAAGAAATTGAAGACAACAAAGCCAGATTGTGTGAATTAGTGAGATGTTAATTGACAACATTTACAAAGTGAGTTGCATGATAATTATGTGAAGAAGTTCTGTATAATGTGCAGTTTGCGGTGTGTCCCAGCAGCTGTGTTGTGGTCTTCCCCCTCATTTTCTTCTCCACCATCCTCCTCCTCCTCCTCAGGCAGGTCATTAACCTGCTCATATAATGGTACGTTCATCTGTACACATATGTTGTGCAGGATAGCACAGGTCAATATGATCTTGCGGACCATTTTTGGGGAATATAGGAGGCTGCCTCCTGTGATGTCCATGTACCTGAATCTGGACTTCAGGATGCCAAAGGTCCTCTCCACAATGGTCCATGTTCACCGATGTCCCCCATTATATTCACGCTCTGCTGCTGTGCTTGGGTTGTGAAATGGGGTCATTATCAATGGCTGTATGCCACAACCCAGATCCGCTGCAAAACATTACAGGAGTAATTTGTTGTAAGGGCTTGCAACAGGTAAGTCATGTAGCATGGCAGTTGATTTTAGGATCTGGTAGTGGCTCATATGTATTTGTGTTTTGGTGTGAGTTCCTATCCTTGTGTGATCTTTCCTAAGCACTAGGTTGTTGGACATGCCAATCTTGTGTTTGGGTCAATGACCTAGAACACTTGATTTGGATTCCACACTGATAGTCATCATGTATGTACCATTCGTTGTGTAGTGCACCTTTGTATCAGTGTGCTATCACTAAAGGGGACATGACACATCCTAACAACACAATGGGGTCAGATGTGGTGGCAACATGGTAGCACTACAGTGCCTGGACATCGCATCCGTTTTGACATGTGTCATTGCAGATGATGTGTGACATTAAGGGCCTATGAAATTGGCAAGTGTGAATGCACAACATGTCTCCTAAATTGGCTGGTGTTTCCTGCAACATTTCAACTATGCAAGAATGCCCCATGTGTGACATGTTACTTGGCAACGCTTTGTTGTCCCCTGCGCCAGGTGCACATGTTTAGCCTTGCACCAACACTACCTACCCTACACCAGGGTACTTAACTATCTGCCTTGTGGAGGTGGATGTATCTGTGCTGAACGGTACACCGCCCTGGACATATGCTTTTTTGATGGCCAATTGGCTCTTTCTGTGTTTGCAACTGTGTGCAGCATGTATTTGTGCCACATTCATCTGAGTTCATAGCACAGTCTACTTCCTATTTGCAACCTGCCTACTGCACCCCTTGGGTGGTATTTGTTGTTGGCACTTCCTCAGGTTTTAGGGGACAGCTACATGTGAGTCCACACCTTCATGCTATGCATCTTGTGGTGACAGACCTGCAGCGAGAAACATTGCATACCCCTTCCACGCTATATACAGCATGGGAGGGTGGCCAATTTAGAATGTGGCTTCAAGTAACGAAGAGATGGTCATCTGCCAAGATGTACATACAGTGCAGGCCATGACTATGGAGCTGTGAGCTATTTCATTGTTCCCTTGGTGTTCCTGAGTGGCAGCTAATGTTTGTGTCAGCCATGAGGTGTCCAAGGGTGTGTAGCCCATTGTCACAGGATGATCAACATAACTAGCAGTGCCTCTCCTGTCTTCCTAAACATTAATGTGCATTTCTACTGTGAACACATACACAGCGCAGGCTATGGGATGTAGCTCAGCTACTTAGCAAATGTGTCCCTTGACACAGTGCATGTGAGGTCAGTGATGTCCTATTGTCTCCTACTGGGTCCCACTATGACATCCATAATCTGCACTGTCTGACTGTGCCTCTGCCCCCAGTGGGCCATTTCCTGTATCTGGTACAGTCAGTGAGTGTTGAATGTGAGGTTGCACTACAGTGACTGTGGTTCCACTTCTGACACATCTGGCACATGGTATGTGATGGGGATTGTTCTTGTATTCCTATGTGTGTGAGCCAATGTGTCAGCCAGATGTCTCTGCACACTACAGGTAAGTTAGGTATGTGTTGATGAGATGCAGTTTATATAGGCGCAAGTTGTGGGGTGTTTGATATTTGTTCTGGCAGTGATTTGCACAGCAAGACTTGAGACATCTGTGCCTATTTGGAAGTTACATGACATGGGCATGGTATATGCCTTTGACATGTCTGTGATATTGTTTGTTTGGTGTAGTGTATGTGATGTGTACATAGTGGCCAACCTGAGGCTGTGTTGTTCTGCTGTTTTCAAAGGGTACATGTCTGCACCTGTCCTTCCTGTGGTATGCCTGTCAAGTTGTGTGTGTGTGACGTACAAGTGGGTGTATTTATTGATGTTGTGCACTGATTGTGCTGTACTGCAGCATGTTGCATAGGTGTTATCACCTGCACACGTGTGTAATCCTGGCCATATGTTACTGTAGTGATGTATGTCTTGTGTGTCCAACAGGTTTGAGGTGTTGGGTGTACATTACTAGAGTTGTAGACTTACCCCCAAGTAGGCCATTTCCAAATTGTCCATCCTGTAATTGTTCATTGATTCTTCTGTGCGAGAATATGTAGGCATCATGGACACTCCCAGGATACTTGGCCAATATGTTTATGAATGATCCGCGGTGGTCCACAATGGCCTGCACATTAATGGAATACATGTGCTTGTGATTCCGGTATAAGTACTCTGTTGCTGCAGGTGGTACGAGCCGGATATGGCTGCAGTCCATTGCACCAAGCACATGCTGCCATGGAACTGATAGAACCCCTGTTTGTTCTCCAGCTGCTTATGCTGGGTGTTGGGGAATTTGATGTGGTGGGGTGTCAGGGAGATGATGGCATCTAGCACCTTTAAAGTAATGCAGAGAATGACGGCTGTAAGACACCACCAGCCAGTGCAGCCGTTGTTTGGAATGAGCCACTTGCCCGCATGTGATGGACAGCAAGCACCTTTGTTATAGGTTGTGTGTTGTGTGGGGTACGCAGGCTGGCTGCAATTTGTGGCTCAATGTGGTGCAGCAGGTGTAGTATGGCTTGCTGGTTGAGTCTATCAGTCCTAATTATGTCCATGTCCCTGAGGCCAAGGAGGGTTGTCCTGGTTCTGAAAACCCTCTCCTGCCTTCTGCGTTGCTTTTGTGGGCCACATTGTCGTGCTGGTGATTGCTGGTGTGGTTGCTGTCCTCTGCGCTGTCTAGCAAGCTGTATCAGTAACACCTCCATCTCCTTCTGTGGGTTGTAATGTTGCTTCTGTGTGTTTTCCTTAAGTAGTGATGTGTTTGCCTCATTTTAACACCTGCCCTGACCCAGGTGTTAATTAAATTTTGACGCAAATTGGTGTTAACGTAATTTTTTGGGTCTGCCTCCCACCTGTGTGTCTTTTTTGCCCGGGTAGTTAAATATGGTGCTATGGTGTTTGAGTCAATTTTTGAACGGGAACGCCTAACCTGCATTTCATTGACGCAAGGAGGTTTCACGCACCCAACAAATACCAATATTTTGACACTAGATGGGTCTAGCATCAAAATTCAAATATGGTGCGGGGTTTGTGCTGAATTAGCATAAAAAAATGCCGCTAATTCAGCGCAAACAGAGTATAAATATGAGCCTAAGTTTGTAGCCAGGGGGATCTCAAATGCTATGGAGTTCCAGATAGTTACTTCCTGAGTTCTGAAAGCTAAGCCTCCCGGCATTGTAGGACATTGAAATGGCTTTTGTTTTGCAGATTCTGGATTACAGGAAGGAGAGGATATTTCGTAGTTGTGTGTCAGAAGGTTAGAGGCAGTTCCATGGTAAATATTATACACCATAAAGGATGTTTGTTTATTTTTTTAACTATTTTCAATCCGTCCGCCATATTATGACCGTAGCCGGAATTCCATCAGAAGGATGGCAGAATTCCGGCTGCAGTCATCGGCGGCGGATGGCAGTACGGTAGCCGTGCTGCCAGCAGCAGCACCACGCAAGTAGAACGCCACAGACCGTATCATGACACATGATGCGGCCTGGCGCTGTTCTGCTGGCAGCAGCGCCCCATCCCATCTCCTGCCGGAGAACCCCTTGAAATCAGGTGAGTTGGGTGCTCCGACAGGGGAGGGGAGGTGGGGGTGTTGTGTGTGGGGGTGTGTGTGTATGTTTGTGTGTGCGCAAATGCGGGTGTGCATTGCATGTCGTATGTGTGTGCATATGTGGATGTGTGACTGCCTGTATGTTGTGTTGTGTGGATGCGTGTGTGCTTGTATGTATGTATGTGTGTTTGAATGTGTGTGTGAATGGATGAATGCATGCGTGGGTGCATGTGGGTATAAGTGTGTGTATGAGTGTGTGTGATGGTGCATGAAGGTGCGTGTATGTTGGGGGTGGGTCTGGAGAATGGGGAGTGGGGGGAACCTGGGGAGGGGGTGTGGGGAAGACCACTATCAGTGACGGGGAAGGGATTTCCTGTCACTGATAGTGCCTACCGCCATGGTTTTCATGGTGGTAAGCATGCCACGAAAACCATGGCAGTAGATGGGCACATAATTCCGCAGGGGGCTAGTGACAGACGCCTGGCTGGAGACTGAAGTCTCCAGCCCGGCGACTGTTACTGCTGTGGTGGGCGGAGTGGTACATTGGCGGTTTGACTTGAGCCAAACCACCAATGTCATATTATGGAGAAAAGTACCACCAGCCTGTTGGCAGTACTTTTCTCCAGAATACCACCGTCCGCCAGGGTCGTAATGAGGGCCTATGTTAAATCTTTTGAATTAGGGTTGATAGATTTAGTAGAAAGACCTTGATAGGCTGAGTTGGCATAGTTTGGTAGTCAAAGGACAAACATATTCATTTGGTTAAAAGGCTCTTGCTGGAGTACAAGTTTATTTCTGTTTTCCTGACAAGATGGTTATGTTTATGCATCTGTCCAGAGTAGTCTAGGCAGTCTTCAATTTTGTATAATTTAGGCCAAAACATTTCCAAGTGTGGGAGCATTTTTTCTTCCAGGGGGGAATCAGCAAACCAAAGATTTAACTTGTGTTCATTTGGGGCTCAATCAGGAGTGATTGTAGTGTGTTTTTGAACATATTCAAAAGCTAGAAAATCCAGTCATTAATAGTTATGCCTTGTTATTTTCTTCCTTTGAGCACAAGAGGTTATCACTTTTTAGTTGTTATTAATTAGTTATCTTTCTCCAGATAGAACAGAGTTTGTTTTTTTATTGTATTAGTGATATTGAATTGCATTAACTAATGAACTGACCATAGTAGTACTGTGGCATAGTCAAATGTAATATTTTTTAACTTAAGTCAAGAATTAAATATAATTCTAGACTGATCAATACATAGGCCCTCGTTATGACATTGGAGATAAAAAACACTTACCGCCACACTGACGGCTGCCAACTTACCGCCGCGGAGAACCGCTCACAATATTATGACACACATACACCAATTCGACAGAATTCAGCCACATACACAAATCCACCACACTAAACGTCAGTGATAAACTGGCGGTATCAAAACCCACACCATTACGTCAACAGAACAACACCCCCACCACATTATGACCCATGAATCACCACGGTGACAATTCAATGGCAGTAAACCAGTGGCGGTACATACCGCTGCGCTCAATATAGACACACACAAACAAAGCAACACTTCATTGGTCAATTTAAATAACACACACCTGACACTCATACACACACCACACCCACACCACTATAAAACACCCACCCACATTACCCACAACCCTTTTTCATTTCAAACAATTGCCAGCAGAGAGACACCAAGACCACTGACACAACTAGAGCCACACATTACTCATACCTATACACCACTGACGCACTCCACATCACACACACCAAAACATTACCCAATACACCCTCATCAACACACCTCACTGAACACCCATGGCACCACAAAGACACCCCTGTTTCACATAGGAGGAGCTAAGGGTCATGGTGGAGGAATTTATCAGGGTAGAGCCACAGTTATTTGGTGGACAGGTGCAGCAGATATCAATAGCTAGGAAGATGGAGCTATGGCCAAGAATCGTGGACAGGGTCATTGCCGTGGGACAGCAGCCAAGAACTATGGATGACATCAGGAAGAGGTGGAACGACCTATGCGGGAAGGTACGTTCCATTGCAGCAAGGCACCAGCTTGCTGTACAGAGGACTGGCAGTGGACTCCCACCTCCTCCCCCACAACTAACAGCATGGGAGGAACAAGTCTTGTCAATCCTGCATCCTGAGGGCCTGGCCGGAGTAGGAGGAGGACTGGATTCTGGTAAGTCAACACTATTCTACTACTACCCCCCTACCTGCATGCCATCACATACCCCCACCCTCACTCCCATCACTCCACTCCATCCCAATGCCAAGCCCTGCATGCTCTACCAATGCATGGACACGACTAACAGCCCTACATGGACACTCATCACTAAAGCATGCACATTATATAGAACTAACTATTCCACCACACACCAACTTACACAAGCAAAGTCTACCAGGGCAAATCCAACCGAAGAGGGCAAGCCACGGATGCACAATATGTCAGACACAAAAACCATAACACATCATTTCCATCCCCACAGGTACCCCAGCCAATGTCAGCAGAGAGGAGGTGCCACCACTATCCAGTCCCCCATCTGAAGAGGCCCACAGTGATGACAAGCAACTTTGGTCTTCAGGATCTGGATGACCTACCTGGGCCATCAGGGACCTCTGGACAGCCGGTTACCCAGGCCCAGTCACACACCACCACAGAGCCTCCCCATCAGGAAACAACACCACAGTACCCACCCAGCATACCCACACCTCTGTCCCCAGGACACATCAATCAGCAGTGTGTCCACCTCTACAGGGAACCCAGGCCACACTTCATACCCAAGACAATCAGGAACCTGGGGTCACTGGCAGTGGGCACACAGGGGACAGAGGCACAGGCCAACAGGCAAACTGGGAGCAGTGCTGTGCGCCAGGGGGAGGAGAGGCCCAGGGAACTGACTCTCCAGGAGGCACTTGCAGAGATTGTGGGAGCCTATCAACATTCCCAGGACACGATGGGCCAGATCATGGACTATGTGCAGGAGAATAGGCTGCTGCAGGAGGGACAGTACCAGGGGTTCAGGACAGATTTGCAGGCCATCTACAACACCCTGACCTCCATAGCAGGGGTGCTGGCAGACATGGCAATACTATGTGGGAGGCAGTTTCACACCAGCGGGCCCCTGCCACTAGCCAGACATCTGAACAGCCTTCCCCTTCCGCTGCTGCTTGTGGCCAGGAGGCCCCACCACAGGACTCACAAGCCACCAGAACCCCTCCCCCTGCAGAAGGAGAACCACCCTGCAACTGTTCCCTCCAATCCAGACAGAAGCCAGAGACACTTGCCAAGACCCCCGCCAGGAAATGAGACTCTCCTGATTGTCACTCTTGTGTCCCACCCTGTTACCCTGTCCACCTTGAACTGCCATTGCCCCCTTCCTATGTCCCCTTGGACACTGCACCTGTGCTACAAACAGACTGTAACAATACCCTGGACTTTTCTCCATCATCACCCCATCCCATTGCACTTGCCCCTCAATATTTTAGCACTTCAATAAACACCCCTGGAAAAAAAGAAGTTTGGAATATGTCATGTATTACAAATATGTATTCATTGAAGCAGGTACAAACATTGCAAATCAACTGTCCAGAAAATGAGCATAGATTAATGAGCTGTAGCTGGCTGCAGTGATCAGACCAGGAGTATATGTAAGCTCACCAACATCTGCAAAATGAATTGCCAGAGGGAACAGTAAGTAGGCATAGAAGTGGGAAATATCAGCATGCCATTGCCACACAAATTCAAACAAATGTCGTTGAAATGTGAAGTGACACTGTCCTACCTGTGTGTCATTGGAAGTATTGTCTGATCACAGATGTTCTGTTGTCCTCATCCTCGTCCTCTGCCTCCTTCTCCTCACTGTCCACAGGGTCCACAGCTGGCACACGGGCATCTCCAGCCTCCTCCTCCTGCAGGAATGGGACACAGCGTCCGAGGGCTAGGTTGTGCAACATGCAGCATGCCACTACTATCAGGCAGACCTTCTTGGGTGAGTAGCACAGGGATCCACCTTTTACATGGAGGCACCGGAACCTGGCCTTCAGGAGGCCAAAGATCCTTTCAATTATCCTTCTGGTTCGCACATGTGCCGCATTATAATGTTCTTCCGCCCTTGTCCTGGCATTCCTCACAGGGGTCAGCAGCCATGATAGGTTGGAGTAATCAGATTCACCTGAAATATTGAGGGACAACATTTAGCCACACGCTATCCCATATGGCCCACACCATACCCATACACCAACATATACTGCGTAGGGATCAGGGCTCACCTATTAGCCACACCCTGTGCCTCTGTAGTTGGGCCATCACATTTGGGATGCTGCTATTCCTCAGGACAAGGGCATCATGCACTGACCCAGGATACTTAGCATTGACGTGGGAGATGTACTGGTCGGCAAGGCACACCATCTGTACATTCATAGAGTGGAAACTCTCCTGTTTCCTGAACACCTGTTCATTCTGGCGGGTGGGGGACACAAATGCAATATGTGTTCCATCAATCGCTCCAATTATGTTGGGGATATGTTCCATTGCATAGGACTCGGGGTTCACTGTGGCCAAATCTTCAACCTGGGGGAAAACAATGTAGCTGCACATATGTTTAAACAGGGCAGACAACACTCTTGTCAGCACTATTGAGAACATTGGCTGTGACATTCCTGTTGCCAAGCCCACTATCACTTGGAAAGAACCAGGAGCCAGAAAATGGAGAACTGAAAACACTTGCACAAGAGGGGGGATCCCAGTGGGGTGACGGATACCAGAAATCAGGTCAGGCTCCAATTGTGCACACAGCTCTGTGATTGTGGCCCTGTCCAGTCTATAGATGAGGATAATGTGCCTGTCTTCCAGTGTAGCCAAGTCCACCAGGCTCTGTACATGGGGGTAAGTCTCCATCTCCTATTCATCCGCAGTGGTAGCAATCTAAGGGACAAAAGAGTGAGGAGCCAATCACAAACTGAACAATGGTGCTAAAACAGAACTTTGCATCCTGTAAACTTCTAATGGGCCATTTTGATTTGTCCAGTATGTCCTAATATCTCTTGTGATGCAGCATTATTCAAGCCCCCCCACCGACATGCCATCTGCCTGTCCTGTGTGGAGGGACAGGTGAAAGTGAGGTAATTCTGCTGACGTTGTGTGCCCTTGCAGGGGGTTGGGTACCGCTGTGCAACTCCTCATTGGTTTACATTTGGCCCTATTTGGTACAGAGGCCAATGGTGATCTACGCCGGCCGTGACGGTATGCATCGCCGTGGACGTGACCACCATTTTCTATCTGATTCCTCACTTGCTGCCTGACCTTCCATATGAGAGGACCTACACTGCATGTGCTGCTGTGACCAGTGTCTGGAACCTACCATGGCCCATGTGACCTGGTAAACGGACCCCAGCCTTCACTTCGGTGGAGTTGGAGAGACTGGTTGGTGGGGTCCTACCCCAGTACGGACAGCTGTATGTGCCTCCAGACTAACAGGTGAGTACACTGTGGGCACGATGCATGTGGCATGAATGCATGGAGTTGTGTGTGTTAAGGCCTTGTGTACGGGGGTGCGTGGATGTCCTCTGGGTGGCGCACAGGTTGTGTGCTGCGCTGTGTGTGTTTAAATGGTGATGGAAAGGGGTATGGTGGGCCATATGATTACCAGGCAGGACTGTTTGTCTAAATTTATTTTTCTGTGTCTATTGCCTTTGCAGGTCAGCACCCATCAAAAGAAAGGTATATGGCGTGCTATCGCCAAGGGATGCGGTCCCTAGGGGTCTATGGCAGGCGGAGCACCCACTGTCAGAAACGGTGGGAGGACCTGAGACGCTGGGCACGGAAGATGGCGGAGGCCCAGCTAGGGATGGCCTCCCAATGAGGAAGGAGAGCCCATCGAACCCTGACCCCTCTGATGCCCGGCATACTGGTGGTGGCCTATCCTGAGCTAGATGGGAGCTTGAGGGCATCACAGCAGCCACAAGGGGGTGAGTACGGTCCCCATCATTACAACTTATGCATGGTAGGGTGGTATCCGGGTGGAGGATGTGTGTCAGTGGGTGCCCCTAGGCCAGGCCTGACATTACAGCAGGGTAGGTCCCCTGGTGGCTAGGGTTCAGAAGGGAAAATCTTGCTACCTAGCCCGTAGGCATCCACTACTGGTCAGGGCTACGTGGGTCCCAGGTGCGCTGCCTTTGGCGGTGTGTGGCCATCCGCATGCATTGCCCGCTATTTCTCTAGTAGTGCAATGGCATATTGTGTAGGGCTGTTCCCTGTGTGTGAGGGTGCTGTGTAGGCCAACAGTGGTGTTGGTTGCTGCCATTGACCAAGTGTATCCTCTGTCTCTTCCCCCGTCTTTGTTTTGTCATCCTGTCCTTATGTGCATTAGCATCATCTGGCAGAGGAGCAGAGGCACCAGCGATGGAGGGAGCTGCATCCCACAGGACCCAGGAGGCAGAGTCGACTGACGCTGAGGGCAGAAGTGAGAAGGAGGGCGAGGGGAGCACCACGGCTGGGACTGACACAGATGCCTCCTCCAATGGAAGCTCCCTGGTGGTGGCAGACACTCCTGTGACCACCTCACCTACAGGTACAGCCGCCACCCCGGTACCAACATCTCCCTCCCTCCCAGCATCCCCTCATCAAGTTGCCCGTGCCTGCTCACCCAGGAGGGTGGGCATCTCCTTCGCCCCACGTACCTCAGGCCCTAACCCAGTGAGCCCTTCTGTCATGAGTGAGGAGGCTATTGACCTCCTGAGATCCATCTCTGTACGGCAGTCAACCATTGTGAATGCCATCCAGGGGCTGGCAGCCCAGATGCAACAATCTAATGCATTCTTAGAGGGCATGTAGGCTTGGCGGCCCAACAGAGATCCATTCAGGCTCTGGCCTCCTCTCTGATGGCAGCCATTGTCCTTGTTCCTACATCCCCCCTCCAACTTCCACTGCCCAGTCCCATTCCCCTCAACCCCAACCCATCCCAAGCACACAGCCAGACGAGCATGCACACAGGACAACACCTAAGAGTGTCACAGGCAAACACAGGCACCACACTTCATTCCACAGGCACTCACACAAACACCATCCAGTTGCAGACACACCAACGTCCACTATTTCCACTGCCTCCCCCTCCTCCTCCTCCTCCTCCTCCACCTCCCGTCCAGGTCTGTCCACACTCACACCTGCATGCACTACATCATCATCCACTACCAGAATCACCACACCAAGAAACACACACCTCACTGGCAGACACCTCCACAACAGCCATGCACATGTCCCCTGTGTCCTCTCCCACTGTGTCTGTCCCCCCTTCCTAAATTACACAAATGGAAGCACTCAGACACCCAACAGCCATCCACCTCACAACAGCATACAGCCCATGCACCTGCACCCAAATCCAGCAGACAAACACTTCCGACATCCACTCCCATTCCGTCTCCCTCTTCCCACCCAAATGTCCCTAAAAAACTGTTCCTATCCACCGTTGACCTCTTCCCTACACCTCCCTCCCATCCTGCATGTATGGCCAGGGTAGAAAGAACCCAGCCAAGCACCTCAGCCACACAGTCCACGGGTCAAGTCATCACAACACCGACTCGTGGTGGAAAGCGATCCAAGCCACATTTCCTGAAGGGGAAGGAGCCTGCACCAGCCAGCCTAAAAGGAAAGGAGCCTGCCCCAACAGGCAGGAAGATCAAGAGCCTGCTCCAGCAGGCAAGAAGGGAAAGGAGTCTGCCCCAGCAGGCAGGAAGACCAAGGGGCCTGGGCCTGGAGCTGTGAAGGAGCCCCCACCACCAACCATGGTTGTGCAGCCATCTGAGGTTGCAGTGGATGGGCAGGAGCCTCCCCCCACCAACAGCACCACCACTGTGCAGCCGTCTGAGGTTGCAGGGGATGGGCAGGACCCTCCCCCCACCAGCACCACCACCACTGTGCAGCCGTCCGAGGTTGCAGGGGATGGGCAGGGGCCTCCCCCACCAGCAGCACCACCACTGTGCAGCCGTCACTGCCGGCGGACGGTATGTAATTCTGCCCCCATGGGCTACTGTGTGGCCTGTCCACTCCAGAGCCAGTGGGTATGACACTCACCTGAGATACTGTGATCTTGCACTCCCCAGGATCAAGCACAGGGCAGGTTGCCCCCTCCAGAACCAGTGGGTAAGACACCCACCTGTCCATCACTCCACAGAATCAAGCACAGGGCACGTTACCCCCTCCAGAACCAGTGGGTAAGACACCCACATGCCCATCACTCCTCAGGATCAAACACAGGGCATGTTGCCCCCTCCAGAACCAGTGGTCTTGTTACATCTACTGGCTGAGGTGCCCCACGTCCCCCAGCCCCCATCCCCTAAGGTGCCTGCCTAATTGCCAACTGATGGCCATGCAGTGTTCTCTCCGTGTTGAAGCAGGGGACATGTGTGGACTTTGACTTTGGCCTGTGGCCATGTGGCCAACGCTAATTGTGGAGTGGGCTGATTCCCTATTTCTGTACATATTTATATATCTATTATTTTGCCTAACTTATTTTTCATGCTGTGCTGATCTCATTACATTCATTTTTGCAAAATTGTTTTGTCCATGCATTATTCATCTGAGTTATGGGGTAAAATTATTCTTGTACTGCAACTTGTTTGTACGGGGTGTGGGGAGGGTGTTGTGCATGTGTGTGTGTCACTGTTGTTTTTCTCCCCCCTCCCTTGTGTGCTAGGCGGCTGTGCTCAGCATCATCGTCTTCATGGGTGCTGGTGTCCGTGGTGGAGCAGAACGTAGAAGATCATGGGGAAGACATGCAGTTCAGGTTCCATGGCGGCGTGCTTTGTCCCTGTGTCTCCAATGGTGAGTCCTTTCCCTTCTGAGCTCAGTTTCTGCCAGGTGTTTGATGTCAGTGGTACCACCCCAGAAAAGGTGGTGGTTTCCTGTGTCTTAAAATGGTAGATGAAATATTGGCTTCCGCCTGGCTGTAGGCAGCTCCCCCTGTGGTGGCTGTTGTTTCCACCCTGGCAGTCGGTGTGGTACTTTAGCTGTCTATCGGAGATCTTTCTGCCATGGTCATCATTTGGCGGTACTTGAAAAGGATGTTTTCCACTTAAATGTTCTCTTCCATAAAATACAGAAACCATTTCCATGACATGACAAGTAGATTGCACCACCGATACAGCATTAGGAAGGATTGAGGAGAAATCATTGCCTGAAGCATAAGGGAAACCCTGGTTGTTAGAAGAGCTTTTTAGTGACAATATACACTATGTGAGGGATTGAGGGCAGTCTTCCAATTAGTTTCCCAATGTCAACACTGTCATTTAAGTTAGAGCCATTATTCAGCAGACTTTCAAATGCAAATTAACTTGCTAATGGATTCAGTTTTTGCTTCTCATGATTTCAGGACCATAATATTCTTCTCCTGCCCACAAAAAGACTTAGGCCCATATTTATACTTTTTGACTCAAACCAGCGCTAGAGCTGGTTTGTGGCAAAAAATTTACCACCGGCTAACGCCAGTCCTATGCACCAGGCGGGCACCTTATTTATGGATTGACGTTAGCCGGCGTTGCGGGCTTGTCTGAGTAAAAAAAATGACTCTAACCAGGCAGCGCCAGCGTAGGGAAAAATGGGGGTTGTGCGTCAAAAATGGTGCAAGTCAGGTTAGAGGAAAAAATCATGGCTCTAACAGGACTTGCGCCATTTTCTTGACGCACAACCCCCATTGAAATGACTTCTGTCTTAGCAAAGACAGAAGTCATGCCCCCTTGCCTAATGGCCTTGTCCAGGGGACTTCTGTCCCCTGGGCATGGCCATTGGGCACAGTTGTATGTAGGGGGGCCCAAGTTAGGTCCCCCTATGCCACTTTCAAAAATAAAAAAATTATACTTACCTCTTCTTACCTGTACTTACCTGGGATGGGTCCCCCCATCCATGGGTGTCCTCCAGGGGTGGGCAGGTTTGTCCATGGGGGCAGGGAAGGGCACCTCTGGACTGCTTCCATGGTCAGAGACCCTGGAAGAGAGCCCACAGGCCCCTTAACGCCTGCCCTCACCCAGGCGTTAAAAAACAGCGCACATCAGGCTGTGAGTAATTTTTTAAGGCCCGCATCCTCCTGTGCATCAAAATGATGCGTGAGTATAAATAAGGCGCACAGGCCTTAAAGTCATTTTTTGGACGGGAACACCTACCTTGCATGTCATTAATGCAAGCCAGTTTCCCGTATCCAGAAAATGACACACACTGAGGAATTTTGACATCCTCGGGTTCGTGCGTCATAGAATAAATATGGTGTTAGGTTTGTGCCGAAAGTGCATCAAAATTTTTAGGGTATAAATATGCCCCTAAGCATCTCTGCTGAACTCCTCCACATCATTCCTAGTTTCAGTAGATGGGAATTTATTGGTCATGTAAGGGCCTAATTTAGAGTTTGCCATACAGCTTACTCCATCACAAATGTGATGGATCTGCCATCTACCCTATTACAAGTGCATGAATTAAGTCTCTTGTTATTAGGCGGATGGTAGAATGGTTAAGTTATATGTTTTTGTCATAAGCAGTACAATTAGGTCCTCTTGAAAAAATGTTAACAGCAATCAGTGTCTTTTATAACATTTTCAACATTAAAAACAAACTTTGTATTTTTGAAAATCTGACAATATATAAAGCAGTTCATAAAATGTTGGGGTTGTTTCTTCAAATGTTACGGAGGAGCAAGTTGGGACTGTTTGTTGATTTAAATATTACAAGGTTAATGTAGTGTACATCAAAAGTATTCTTGTTGTATTCAGCTTTTTGTTTTTGTTATCTTGCTTTTTTAAGTCAGAATTTTTAGACAAAACTGAGTTGATTCTCACTATCTATGCATGTTTTGTTTGTGCATTCCAAAAGCAATAGATCACTGCGCAGGTAAAAAGGCAAAGATGCAATCAATATATGATTAAAGAGTTATCTGGTTTCTCAGTGAGAGAGAGAATGGAATGTTACTGCATTGTGAAATGGTCTTCTTTAAAGATGTAGGCCTACTGCTCTTTCCTAAATTGAACAAGAGCTTTGGCAGTCCTGATGGATTGAAGAACATCATTCCAGCTAATCGGTGCATTGATGGAGAAGGTCTAATGCCTTCTTTTTTTTAAAACTTTTTCCTCACTTCTTCAAGTCTGATGGTGTCCTGGGTGTGGGTGTATTGAGAGCCAATGGATATACTGAGTTTGTTAGCCAGATAGGATATCCTAATCCCTATATAAAAGATTAAGCTGCTTTTAAAGTTGCTGTGATCCAATAAGAGTAGCCAGTAGAGTTCCATCTTGGTGAGGGATGTATGTCATACTTCTTCAGGCTCTTGATGAGGCAAAATGAGCATATATGATATTATAGAGTGTAGCTAGAGTAAAGCCTAAAGGGCAGATGAGCAGGACATTGTCAGCATCAAGATGCCATAATTGCATGTCTGAAGTTGCTTTCTTGGGCAGTGGTTTTACTTTCTTGAGTAGCAAAAACTCTGTGCCAGGCTACCTTGCTTTTTCTGACTAAAGGCCTGATTTAGAGTTTGGCGGACGGGTTACTCTGTCACAAACATGGCGGTATCCCATCCACCATATTACGATGTCCATAGCAATAATGAAATCGTAATGCGGCAGGCAGGATGTCCATCACATTTGAGATGGAGTAACCCCATCCGCCAAACTCTAAATCAGTCCCATTGTGTTCCCTGAGAATAGGGTAAGTGTCCAGTGTGAACCCAAGTGACGTGGCATAAGCAAAAATGTAAGGTTTCATTCACACATTTTCATGATATTGAGTAAGGATTAGGGTAGTTGCTGCTTGTTGTTCTCGGTGAAAAGCAGGAATTTGGTTTTGGTGGGTTGGATATGAAGGTCTAGACGAGGTGCAGGTGATGTATGAGTTGTTGAATGCTGGAACCAAATAACATATTGGCATATTGGTGAATCTTAATGCTGTTGGGTAAAAGTGAGTAGAGTTCCAAAGGCCTCCATTTGAAATTTGACAAGGACAAAATGGACAATTTGGTGATCACGCAACTGTCAGAGATCTTCTGGGCCCTGGGGTGCCCATATAGATGGAGTAGTGTTGATTGGATAGGTATGATTAGAGATTTCCTGTGTGACTCCTCCTGTTTATAAGCTTCACCTTGTTTTAAAAATTTCACTTGAAGATGAGTCTGTGTTTTGGAATTCAGACTCAGCACTACATCGGATCAGGAATTACCCATGTTCAGTACCCCTGAACAAGAAATATGGTGACCATTGTATCAAGCCTATACACTCCCATACACTCCTTTGCCCTCCCTGAAACGTCAAGATTTGACTAGCATAACAGTTTTCTAGTTGAGAGAGGTCACTAAGGCAGAGAGGACCCTCAATCACTATGCAGATTATGCCATTTACTTTGAAGCAGCATTCATAACGTCTGCCATTTATCCTGCAGTTCATCAATTGACCTCTTTTTTGTGAGCCCAGTCTTAGGAGACTGGCAAGACCCCAGCTTTTCTGTGCATTCTTGTTATTTGTTAAAAAGTGTATCTTGCCTACCCGTGCCTGTTTATATTACGCTCCCCATGTTTCAGCAAACGCTGTGCTTTCAAACTGCTGTTTTTTAGCTGTGACTGTTTGAAATTTCCCTCCTAGTTTTTCACAAAGACTGCATCAAGGCCCACCCCCTTTTTTCCCAAAGGCTTCATACACCTCAGTGGCTACCTAGAGTATGTTCAGGAGACTGCTTAATCTACTCAGTGGTTCAAATTGTAGTTGGAAACTTTATGCAACACTTGTTTTTGCCTTGCAAAAGCCACATATTTGAGTGCTCAACAAGCAGTATTTCAGTGGTTTCTACTCTGTCTCTTACCTGGAAAGTAGACTCTGCTAGCTTGGAAGTGTAGATTCTGCCTGTCTGTATCAAAGGCGGTCTGAATAGAGTAGCACCTCCCTCCTCCCTTCCAAAGGAGTTTGGGCCTGGTGATTGGCTCCCTAGCTCTCAGGCAAACTGAGCCCTCCCTTCACACCTGCAGTGGGCCTTTGAGTTTGTGGCGGGAATCCCAAAACAGCCACCTCCATTTTGTGAGACAACTTTTCCTGTGCCCTATTACAGTTCAGTGAGACAGAGTCTTTGACGACTGGTAAGACCTCGGCCTTTCTGTGTATTCTTGTTATTTGTTAAAAAGTGTATTTCTCTTATCCGTGCCTGTTTCTATTACACTCCCTGTGTTTCAGCAAACTTGGGCCCATATTTATACTCGGTTTGCACAGAATTAGCGTCATTTTTCATGACGCTAATTCAGTGCAAACCTAACTCCATATTTATACTTTGGCGCTAGACACATCTAGCGGCAAAGTTATGGAGTTAACGTTGTTTTCTGGATGGGAAAACCTACCTTGTGATGCAGGGTAGGCACTCCCGTCCAGAAAAGGACGATATGACCTTTGCGCCATATTTATCCCCCATGCTAAAATCCAGCACAGAGGGATAGGGGCCATTATTTAACACCAGGGTAAGGGCAGGCGTAAGGGGACCTGTAGGAATATTTCCATGGTCGGAGCCCATGGAAATTGGCCACAGGTGCCCTTCCCTGGCCCCAGGGACACACCCACCCACTCCCATCCACACCAGGAGGACACCTAAAGATGGGCGACCCATCCCAGGTAAGTCTGGGTAAGTATATATTTTTTCCCCAACACTGTTCAGAGGCCCTGACTTGGGGCCCCCTGCATGGCACTGGCCCCAATGGCCATTCCCAGGGGCTTGGCCATTGGGTGGTGTGCTTGTCTTTTCTAAGACAGGAGCCATTTCCATGAGGGTTGAGCGCCAGAAAGTGATGCTAAACTGCTTAGAGCGCACAAGCCCCGGTTCCCCCTACGCCTCCCCAGCCCTGTTAGCGTCCTTTCCAAGGACGCTAACAGGGCATTAGCGCCGGCTAGTGCCATTCCATAGATACAGCACCCGGCCGGTGTCTTGGAATGGCGCTAGCCGGCGCTATACTTTTTAACGCAAAACTGAGTACTAGGGTACTAGGGTACTAGGGTACTAGGGCTAGAGTTATTATTGGACAAAGTTTTTAGGGTTCCTGTTGTGATTGGCTGTCAGGGCTAGGGAATATTCACATGTGGTGACTGGAAACATTCTGACCCACTGTGCACCTGGCCTAACAATCTGAGACCACCTCCTCAAGAATCTAAGGAAGTTAAAAACCTTGGAATTACCATGGGCTCCAAGTTAGCAATGAATGCCCAAGTGGACAAATTAGCATGATCAAGCTTTATCACCTTGAAAACTATGTAACACATCTTCCCCCACCTTGGATTTCCACACAAGCTCCTCGCTACTGTCACTCTTGTACTATCTAAACTAGATTACGCCAATAGCCTGTACCAAAGATCATCTCTATCTACTATGAAAAACTACAACACCCTCAGAACTCAGCTGCCAGACTACCACTACTACTTCATGCAAATCCACAAGCCCACATCTTCCCTGCCTTGAGGGCACTACATTGGTTACCAGTTCCACTGTCAAGCTGCTTTATATCACCCAGAAAGAAATACATGGAACAAGACCTCTTTTCATAAGGAATAAAATCACCAAATACATTAAACAAAGAAACCTCCGTTCAAGATTAGCACCCTGCTTTAAAACACCACCATACAAGAAAAAGATTATAGGTGGTACATCCTTACCTGTTCAAGTGGCCACATTATGGATTTCATTACCCCCAAATATGAGATCCAGGATAACTATCTTGTCTTCAGAAGACTACTCAAGAGTTTGCTTTTTCCTTCATAACCACCATATCCAAATAGCAATGGACTGAATATGCCTGGTTGGTAAACATTTATATCTGAATATGTGTATATATCTAGAGAAGTGTATTTCTTCAAGAAATATGTGTAAATACTATTTCATAATATTAAAATATGTACATACTATGTAAACCTGTTTAACAAATGTATATTTACTCACAGTTAAATGTATATATCTATGTGTCTTTATATGTGTGCATATATGTATATAGAAGTATGTATACAATGTATGTGTGTGTATGTATATATATATGTGTATATTATTCTATGCTTAACATGTTCATGGGTCATTCCAGAGTTCCTAGATAAGTTATTAAATTAGACACTTATGAATCCCTGCTTTCATTTTATCTATCACAATGAGCAAATGCTATCTTAACTATTGTATGAGCAAGCATTGCGCTATTGAAAATTGAGGAACGTTAGAAACGTACACAAATAAATTAACCTCTAATATTGCAAATCTTGAAAGTCTGTGTTTATACAACACAACTTTAAATCTTAAAATATTATATCCATTATTATATTCCTTCCACATATATTCCTTAACTATGTATTTACGTATCTATTTATTACTTTAGTCCTAGTGTACATGAGGGAAAAAATAATAATAATAATTACTTTCTTGTAAACTTTACTCTTTTCCTCCATTACCCTATTTCTCAATCACTCTATCCTCTATCCCCACTCTCATCCCAAACCCATTCTACAATTATGATCTCCAACTCAACTCATACTAATACTAATACTCATACTGTTCTCATATTTCCCTAAATAATCCAAAACTAATCCTGCTGGGTTCTGGAGTAGCGTGTTATTCACGTAAAAGCAATTTGATGCCTCGCGCAGTAGTAAGCACTGTCTAAATACAATTACAATACAATTATTCATTGCATGGTGGGTTGGCTCCATAAACTTAAGGAAGATCGAGTTTAGGGCCTTAATAAAAAAGCATATCTTTATCTGACCCGATGATTCCATTGTAACATTGTTACAAAAGTCCCTATCATCCTTAAGATTCTAAATTCAATTTTTGGTGTATCTTGAACTGAATGTATCCCAGGCAATTGGCAGTCTGGCTTTAGGCAAAATTGAGAAAATAAAATTGCCTCAGTAAATGTCAAATCCACCAGGCCGTACACCATGATTGGCAGTTAACCTGTAACAGTTGACTGGTGGACAACTGCATAGCTTTCTATGCTCATGATCATTCTTTCTTATTGTCAAGATTTGAGAAGGTGAACAGGTATTCCAAGTGCCTTAAACTTAGTTCTCTTTCTTTCTGAGTAGCCGATCTTCAAGTGTTTGCACGAAATAAGTTACACCAGAAGCTACTTGGGACACATTTCAAGTTTCCTAAGCTCTGATTTATTGACCCCTGGCTCCAGCATCTATTGCCCTCATTATGAATGGCCTCTTAACTCTGACGAGTCCATCAACAGCGGTTACCTGGGTTCTGTGACACGACAATTTACATAATTTGTAAATTGAATTAGCAGCAACAGGTTTCAGGGGACTGTTTCTTTTCTAAACTCTTAATGCAGTCTTTACCTCCTAAGGGATTTTGAGTAATGTTACTGGCTTAATGTATTTACAAATATACTAATTCCCATAAAAATCCTCTGACGAAGACCCCAGCTAACCCCTCTTGTGAGGTAAACCTTCAAACTCACCCAACTTCTAAAGCACTATTTATTAATACAATATTTTCCCCGGTGACACTGACCTAATGTGTTTTAAAAAAGTCACAATTTTCTATGACTTTTTGAGTCAACCTACCATGTCAAACTCATCACCCAGTTCAGCAGCATAGAACACCAGGACCTTTTGCATGCTTTGGCTTCCACCTTACTCATAACCTTCATATTGTTTATTTGCTTTTGGGGATGTGGTAAAACTGAGCAATGCAAGAGGAATCTGCAAATCATTGGCAGAATTTTATGAAAAGTATATTTTGTCATTTGGTTTGAATCATTCACAATTCAAGTACTGAATGACAATGATATTTGGGAAGTATTTTAAAGGTGATTCAAAAAATTTGATATATGGCTAAATGCATTTTCTTAACCGGTAAGGTTCCTTGGACGAGGTGATATCGTCCAAGGCACCAGATCCCGGGTGCGTTGGACGAGATCACCTCGTCCTGCACCCCGTCCTGCACCCGGCCCACGGGGGGAGCGCTAGCGCTCCCCCCTTGGGCCCTCCACCCACACCCCCGGTCGTGGATGGAAGGGGAATCCCTTCCCCTTCCACCCCCGACTCCCCCCTCGGCAATCTGATGACGTCAGCGCGCTCACAGCATGCCGACGTCATCAAGTATTGCTGAGGACGCACTGGAAGCCATCTGCTTCCAGCGCGTCGGCAGGAGAGGACTCAACATGTGAGTCCTTCTCTTTTTGGGGGTTTGGGGGGTGAGAGCGACCCCTTGGGCAAGGGTCGCTCCCATTGGGGGCTACTTTCTTCCTATTTCGGCCCCCATGGGGGGGGCGAAAACCACTAGACACCAGGGAAATTATTTTGGGCATGTTTTTTGGGAACGACCCTTTGGGCAAGGGTTGCTCCCATTGGGGCTAATTTTGTTTCCTATTTCGGCCCCCCCTGGTGGCAGATCGGCTGATTTTTCGGCCGATCTGCCCCCAGGGGGGGGCGAAAACCACTAGACACCAGGGAAATTATTTTGGGCATGTTTTTTGGGAGCGACCCCTTGGGCAAGGGTCGCTCCCATTGGGGGCTAATTTTTTTTCCTATTTGGGCCCCCCCTGGGGGCCGAAAACCACTAGACACCAGGGAATTTTTATTTGTTATGTTTTTTTGGGAGCGACCCCTTGGGCAAGGGTCGCTCCCATTGGGGGCTATTTTTTTATCCTATTTCGTCACCCCCTGGGGGCAGATCGGCAGATTTTTCGGCCGATCTGCCCCCAGGGTGGGCCAAAAACCACTAGACACCAGGGAATTTATTTTCTTTGTTTTTGGGCAGCAACCCCTTAGGCAAGGGTCGCTGCCCCGGGGGCAATCATTTTTTTATATGTTTCACCCCCCCAGGGGCTAGATCTGCCATGTTTTTGGAGGATCTGGCCCCTGGGGGGGGCGAAACCCACTAGACGCCAGGGATTGTGTGGTGTGTGTGTGTGTTGTGTGTGTTTGGGGGCAACCCTTGGGCAAAGGTCGGCCCCCCAAAGGGGGGAAATTTCATATTGATGGGCCTATTTTTGTAGGCCCATCTGCCCCCAAAGAGGGTAGAAACCACCAATATGGCAGGGATTTTTTTTTTGTTCCACTTTTTTTGTTTAGTGCTGGGGGTGCCCCCTTTTGCCCCCTTTGGCAAGGGTTGCCCCCTAAAGGGGGCATAGAGCTGTTGGCCATTTCTGCCCCCCTTGGGGGCAGATCGGCCAATTTTTTTTTACACCCATCTGCCCCCAAGGGGGGCAGAATACACTTAGGCACCAGGGATCCTGTGAGTGTGTGTGTGTTTTGTGGTGGGGGGGGGCGGCACCTTTGGCAAGGGCTGCCCTCCCCAAACAGGGTACAGAGCTGTTGGCCATTTCTGCCCCACTTGGGGGCAGATCAGCCTATTTCTTTTTAGGCCCATCGGCCTCCTAGTGGGGCAGAAGCCACTTAGGCACCAGGGACAATTACTAAGTTCTTGGTGGCGGGGTGTTTGTCAACTGGCGAAGTATTTGTATTTGTGATTATATTATTTCTTCTTTTTGTTCTAGTTCAAAGCTTTTGCATCCTTTGCTGTGGATCCTTGCGGTTTTGGCAGTAGTTGTCTTGAGGTTTGCATAGTTGCATGTTTTAGGTAAGTGAAAGCAATTTACTCCAAAGGAGTATTGTTGACATGCATGAATAACATGTTTGTAGGTGGTGTACTAAATGCAGTATTGTGTGTGAAATTGTCCTTAGATTTGAGCACAATGATATTTGTGTTGTCATATGTCTAATTTGCTCTTTTCTTTTTTCTTTTTAGTGGGATATCATTGGTGATTGCTGTGTCTGTGCAGAGTAGTTGCTAGTGAGTAACTTTTTCAGGCAAGTGAGTGGTATGGTTTTTTAGTACATAACTCTTTGTGATAAAGCTACACTTTGTTTATTACTTAGTGCTAGTTGTTGTTGGCAATCCATTTGTTGTTAGTGAGGATCATGGCTAGCCGCAGAGTGACCGCTCAGCAGGTTGTTGGCATGCTCTTTGAGTTGTCTTCAGACCGTGATTACGAGACTGACTCTGCATCTGAGGCAGAGGAGGAAGTGAGAGATTCTGGCAGTGAGTTTTCTGTCTGAGAGTATTCTTCTGATGAGGAAGCTACTCTCAGTGCAGATGAAGGGCCTGTTTTAGAGGAGGACATTGATGTGCCAAGAGTGCAGCAGCCTGGGGCTGAAGGGTTTCCCTTCAGAAGACCTGACACCTGGATTGCCCCAAACAGCCACAGTTACCTGCATTTACTGGTCTCCCAGGGTGTAAAGTCAATACGGAAAACCTTTTGCCTGTCCATTTCTTTCAATTGTTTATGGACGATGTATTTTTGGAAGAGATAGTGGAGCAGAATAATTTGTATGCAGAGCAATATTTGAGGGACAACACTGCCAGACTTAGGCCTCAGTCTAGAGCTACTCAGTGGGTTCCCACATATCTGGAAGAGATGAAAAAGTTTGTAGGTTTGACTTTTTTGATGGGGTTGATCAGGAAGCCGTCACTGGCTTCTTATTGGTCTACTAGTCCCTTGATGGCAACGGCTATATTTCCTGCAACTATGACACGTAATCGCTATTTGCTTCTTCTTCGTATGCTGCATTTTGTAGACAATGCTTTAGCCTTGCCACGAGATCACCCTGATTGTGACCGTCTTTTTAAGATTAGGCCTGTCCTTGATCATTTTGTAGATCGGTTTTCAGAGGTCTATGTTCCAGGCAAAGAGATAAGTGTGGACGAGTCTTTGGTCCTTTTCAAGGGGTGTTTAGCTTTTAAGCAGTACATTCCTAGTAAGAGGGCACGGTATAGGATTAAATTGTTTATGCTGTCAGAAAGCAGTACAGGACATGTGTATAATTTCCGGGTCTTCACTGGTAGGGATTCCAGTATTGACCCTCCTGGTTGTCCAGCCACTTTTGGAATCAGCGAAAAAATTGTGTGGGAACTTGGTAGACGACTGTTTAACAAAGGTCACCATTTGTAGGTAGATAATTTCTACACTGGAGTGCAGTTGTTCAAGGAGTTGTTTAGAGTGGACACTGTTGCTTGTGAAACAATCCATTCTAACCGGAAAGGCTATCCAAGGGAGCTTGTCTGTAAAAAACTTGAGAGCGGACAGTGCAGTGCCTTGCAGAATAATGAGCTGCTAGCTCTGACATTTTCAGACAGGAGGAATGTGTACATGCTAGCTACCATCCATGATGAGAGTACTTCCCCTGTGACTGTTTGGGGTCAGGATGCAGAAGTGCGCAAACCTGCGTGCATTTTGGACTACAATAGGCACATGGGTGGTGTTGATAGAGTAGATCAGAGGTTGGAACCTTACATGGCTCTTCGTAAGTCTTACGTGTGGTATAATAAGTTGGCCCTACATTTATTTCATTTGGCAACTTTTAATGCTTTTATCGTGTTCAAGGATTGTTCACCTGAGTCAAGGATGACATTTGTTAAATTTCAGGAGTCAGTGATAGAGAGCCTTATTGTGGTGGAACGGGCAAGAGTTCCTAGAGTAGAAGTGGTGGAGGAAGTGGCTAGATTGAAAGATTGCCACTTTCCAGATCACATTCCTCCCACTCCCAAAAAAGACTTGCCCACAAAGAAATGTAGAGTATGTGCCTGGAGAGCAATCCGGAGGGAGAGCCGGATGTACTGCCCTGATTGCCCTTCAAAGCCTGCGCTGTGTGTTCCCGGCTGTTTTAGAAGTTACCACACCAGGAAAATGTTTTGGGAAATACCGTGAGCGTAAACTGCCTATTTTATATTTTCATATGTTCAGTTTCACGGTTGGCATTACTGTCATGTATTTAGTTAGAGCTTTGTGTTTGTAGTTTTGTACTTATTTTATAATTAGTTAGTGGTTTCTTTGTTGTTTATAAACAAAAAAAAAGTGATGGCGGTGTGCATGGGGTGGCGCTTGGCTGGCGGTGTGCGTGGGGTGGCGCTTGGCTGGCGGTGTGCTTGGGGTGGCGCTTGGCTGGCAGTGTGCGCGGGGTGGCGCTTGGCTGGTAGTATGGGTGGCGTGGTGCTTGGCTGGCGGTGTGCTTGGGGTGGCACTTGGCTGGCGGTATGGGTGATGTAGCGCTTGGCTGGCGGTGTGCTTGGGGTGGCGCTTGTCTGGCTGTATGGGTGGGGTGGCGTTTGGCTGGCAGTGTGCTTGGGGTGGCGCTTGGCTGGCGGTATGGGTGGTGTGGCGCTTGGCTGGCGGTGTGCCTGGGGTGGTGCTTGGCTGGCGGTGTGTGTGGGGTGGCGCTTGGCTGACGGTATGGGTGGGGTGGCGCTTGGCTAGAGGTGCCAGCCAAACGCCAGTCCACACACTCATCAGCTGGTGTGATTGCTGTATCAGGCATGTGGGCGTATGAAAGTGATGGGCCCTTGACTGGCGCTGTCTGTCAATGCGAGTGTTGTAATGTGCTGGGCCCATGGCTGGCGGGGTGAATGGTCTTGTGCATGTCATGTATGAAAGGTGTGTGAATGGACTGTAAGTGGTTGGTGCCTTGCCGTGGCTTTACAGCTCACGAGCTATGAGTCACTGGTTAAGTTTTTTTGGCCTTTCAGTTATTACCAGTGCATTTCACTTTTGTGAAATCTCTTTTTTTATTAAAATTTGATCCACTGAACCATTGTGCCAAATCCAACCAGTATGTGTGGTAAAAATTTAAAAACCTGCTCTGCTGTAATCAGGTGTCGCAGCACACTTGCGACACGCTAGGTGTCTCAGGTGGGACCCCGATGATGAAGCATGCCACCAACTTGGTTGGTGGATGAGGGGTCTTTTTCACATAACCTAAGTGCGTTTCATTTCACAATTTTAGTGTTTGGCACATCACAGACGTATGTGGACACATGAATATGATATATTACAAAATGACCTGTGTTTGGGGGGAAGGGGCACCTATGTTTTTGGTCCTGGGTGCAGCCTTCATCTATGGAAAGCTACCAAACCCAGACATTTTTTTTAAACTAGACACCCCAATGCGTCCAGGGAGGTGTGGCTTACCCAGACTCCTCTGCAAATCTCAAAATTTGCTTAAAAAAGCATATTTTCCTGACTTTCATTTGAACGATCACCGCTCCAGCACAAAATTCATACTCCCTAGTGTTCCACTCAGTCTCCCAAGTAAAATGACACCTCACTTGTGTGGGTCCCCTAAGCAGAGTCAGCCTAAAGATGTATAAAAGAAGAATATGTGCTTATCAACTCGCTGTGCTATCCCCATAATCTCCACAAGTTTGTGGCCTTTTTCTATTGCAGGCACCTGGCCCACCCACACAAGTGAGGTATCATGTTTATCGGGAGACTTGGGGGAATGCTGGGTGGAAGGAAATTTGTGGCTCCTCTCAGATTCCAGAACTTTCTGTCACCGAAATGTGAGGAAAACATGTTTTTTTAGCCAAATTTTGAGGTTTGCAAAGGATTCTGGGTAACAGAACCTGGTGAGAGCCCCACAAGTCACCCCATCTTGAATTCCCCTAGGTCTCTAGTTTTAAAAAATGCACAGGTTTGGTAGGTTTCCCTAGGTGCCGGCTGAGCTAGAGGCCAAAATCTACAGGTAGGCACTTTGCAAAAAACACCTCTGTTTTCTGTAGAAAAATGGGATGTGTCCACGTTGTGTTTTGGGGCATTTCCTGTCGCGGGCGCTAGGCCTACCCACACAAGTGAGGTATCATTTTTATCGGGAGACTTGGGGGAACGCTGGGTGGAAGGAAATTAGTGGCTCCTCTCAGATTCCAGAAATTACTGTCACCGAAATGTGAGGAAAATGTGTTTTATAGCCAAATTTTGAGGTTTGCAAAGGATTCTGGGTAACAGAACCTGGTGAGAGCCCCACAAGTCACCCCATCTTGGATTCCCCTAGGTCTCTAGTTTTAAACAATTCACAGGTTTGGTAGGTTTCCCTAGGTGCCGGCTGAGCTAGAGGCCAAAATCTACAGGTAGGCACTTTGCAAAAAACACCTCTGTTCTCTGTAGAAAAATAGGATGTGTCCACGTTGTGTTTTGGGGCATTTCCTGTCGCGGGCGCTAGGCCTATCCACACAAGTGAGGTATAATTTTTATCTGGAGACTTGGGGGAACATAGAATAGCAAAACAAGTGTTATTGCCCCTTGTCTTTCTCTACATGTTTTCCTTCCAAATATAAGAGAGTGTGTTAAAAAGACGTCTATTTGAGAAATGCCCTGTAATTCACATGCTAGTATGGGCACCCCGGAATTCAGAGACATGCAAATAACCACTGCTCCTCAACACCTTATCTTTTGCCCATTTTGGAAATACAAAGGTTTTCTTGATAGCTATTTTTCACTCTTTATATTTCAGCAAATGAATTGCTGTATACCCGGTATAGAATGAAAACCCACTGCAGGGTGCAGCCCATTTATTGGCTCTGGGTACCTGGGGTTCTTGATGAACCTACAAGCCCTATATATCCCCGCAACCAGAAGCGTCCAGCAGACGTAACAGTATATTGCTTTCAAAAATATGACATTACAGGAAAATGTTACAGAGTAAAACGTAGAGAAAAATTGCTGTTTTTTTCACCTCAATTTCAATATATATTTTTTTCAGTTGTTATTTTCTTTAGGAAACCCTTGCAGGATCTACACAAATTACCCCTTGCTGAATTCAGAATTTTGTCTACTTTTCAGAACTGTTTAGGTTTCTGGGATCCAGCATTGGTTTCACGCCCATTTCTGTCACTGACTGGAAGGAGGCTGAAAGCACAAACAAATCGTAAAAATGGGGTATGTCCCAGTAAAATGCCAAATTTGTGTTGAAAAATTGAGTTTTCTGATTCAAGTCTGCCTGTTCCTGAAAGCTGGGAAGCTGGTGATTTTAGCACTGCAAACCCTTTTTTTGATGCCATTTTCAGGGAAAAAACCACAAGCCTGCTTCTGCAGCCCCTTTTTCCCATTTTAAAAAGAAAACAAAATTTTCACTGTATTTTGGCTAATTTCTTGGCCTCCTTCAGGGGAACCCACAAAGTCTGGGTACCTCTAGAATCCCTAGGATGTTGGAAAAAAAAGACACAAATTTGGCGTGGGTAGCTTATGTGGACAACAAGTTATGAGGGCCTAAGCGAGAACGATTCCAAATAGGCAAAAAAAGGCCTGGCAGCGAAGGGGTTAATGATGCTGGCTTAATCAGGAATTTAGGAGTACTACAATTCACAGCAATATCTTTGTGGCCCCATGCCACAAACAGTTGTGTATGAGTAGCTGTGACTTACTCTTGTAGTATTTGTGACTAAGTGTTAAGCCAATAGAACTCCTTGCTTACTCCTGGAATTCAGAAGTACTACAGGAATAAGTCACAGCAAAATGTTTGTGAATAGGACCCTTTGTGCGTACAGCTTTATAATGATAGACATAAAATACAAGAAAGAACATCTTAAAACTGATACCACAGGAAAATCAACCCGCCTCACTACCTCTGGTGGCTTATGTCTAAATTATATAAAAAGGTCAAAGATTGTGGTCCCAATTCACTAAGACTGCTATATGAGTAGCTGTGACCTATTCTTGTAGTTCTCCTGGTTTGCTCCTGAATTTCAGCAGAAAATCTACCTGTTACATCAGTCTTGCACACAGCAAACCTTTGTAAAAAAAAAAAATATATATTTAGGCCCTGATTTATACTTTTTTTGCGCCGCATTACCGTCATTTATTGACGCAAAAGCGGCGCAAACTTACAAAATACAATAGTATTTGTAAGTTTGCACCGCTTTGCCTCAAATAATGATGGTAATGCGGCGCAAAAAAAGTATAAATCAGGGCCTTAATTTCGTACAAGTCAGAACAACCTCACTTTATTGTGCATTCCAATTCAATGTGTCTAAGCAGGCACAGATGCCTCTTTTTTTGCTTGAGGCATACTAGTGTTTTACAATATACAATATACAATATACCAATGTTTGTTTACTTATGGCAACTAACAAAAAAATAGGATATAAAGAATTCAGTTGGCAGCATGACAGCGAATAACACAATGCTTACAAAAGTGATGCTACCAACATAAAACTTGCCTAAACATTTAATTATCACTTTAATTACATAAATTAGGAATTAGGAAGTTGCAAAGTGTATTGTTTACTCATACTGGTAGTAAATATTACAAATATCTTCAGCCTCACTAAACACAAAACGCAATAGGCAGATGCAGATTTTTGCAAACTAATTTTGATCTGAAACCTTACAGTTCGGGCATTAAACTGGAAAAAAACATTACTCAACTAAGTAAACCATTTTAATTTGTAACATTGGTGCTGGAACAATTTTCCGCCTGGAAGTGATTTCCATCAGCTTTCTAAATTTACTGGGGTTTTAAAGTTCTAAAACAAACCCCTAATGTTTACCCCTTCGCTGCTAACCGACAACTCCCCCCCCCCCCAGTGCTGAGCCCTATTTTTGGCTTTTTGGGACAGTTTACACATAGGCATCCATAGCCTTTTGTGCACATAAGCTAACCATGCCAAATTTGTGTGCTTTTTTCCAACCTTCTGGAGATTCTAAGGGACATATTTATCCTTGTTTTGTGCCGAATTTGCGTCATTTTGTTAACGCAAATTCGGTGAAAAATGAACTCCATATTTCTACGTCTAGCGCCAAATGTATGGAGTTAAAGTCATTTTTTTGGCGTGGAAACCTACTTTGTGTCAATGAGATGAAAAGTAGGTGTTCCCGTGCAAAAAATGACTCTATGCCTTAGCGCCATATTTATCCCACTGTACTAAAATCACGCAAGGAAGGGAGGAGGGGTCAAAAAATTATGCAAAACTTGTTTTGCACCATTTTTTAACGCCTGGGTCAGGGGAGGCATTAGGGAACCTGTGGGCCTATTTCCATGGTGGAACACCAAGGAATAAGCCCACAGGTGCCCTCCCCAGGCCGCTGGGACATCCCCACCTACACCAGAGGGACAGTGGAGGATGAGGGACCCCATCTCAGGTAAGTATAGGGAAGTACAGGTAAAGTATTTCATTTTTTTTTAAAGTGTCATTGCGGGCCCTGAAATTGCCCCCCTATATGGCACTGGGTGCAATGGCTATGCCCAGGGGATCCTAGTACCCTGTGCTGGCCATTGGGGTGGTGGGCATGACTCCTGTCTTATCTAAAACAGAAGTCATGTGGTATGGATGGCTCTGTGTCAGAAAATTACGCTAGACTGGTTAGAGTATTTTATTTTACTCTAACCTGCCTAACGTCATTTTTTTGGTGCAATACCCCCTTCTCCCATACAGCAAGCCCCACCCGGCTAATGTAAGAAAAACTTACGCTACCCTACCCTTTGCACCAGCTTGCCCCATTCTATAAATATGGTGCCTGGCTTGTGCACAGAAATGGTGCAAGCTGGTGCCAAACTTTTTGGTGCAAAAATGCCTTAGTGGAGTTTTGCACCAAAAAGTATAACTATGCCCCATACTAACTTGTCCTGGGGTCATGGATTTTGTGGCCCAGGAGACTGAGACCCAAATGTACACTTTTTGCCGCAAAACTGCACAGATGCAGTTTTGCGACAAAAAGTATAGCGCCTGCTTCCGTCATTCCAAAGTGCCAGCCGGGAACCAAATTTATGAAATGTCGCAAGCTGGCGCTCAGGTTGGGCTAGCGTCAGAAAAAAATATTTTAGCTGGGTGGGGGTGGCAGTAGGGGTCAAGGGGTTTTGCACCAAAAAATGATGCTAGGCTGGTTAGAGGCAAAAAAAAATCGTTAATCTGCCTAGCATCATTTCATGATGCACAACCATCCTAACACATGACTCCTCTCTGAAAAAAGACATGAATCATGGCCACCACCCCAATGGCAAGCACAGGGGACCAGGGTCCTCTGGGCATGGCCATTGCACCCAGAGCCATGCAGGGGGCCCCAAGTTAGGGTCCCTGATGGCACTTAAAAAAAAAAAAAATACTTACCCTACTTACCTGGGATGGGGCCCCCCATCCTCTGGTGAGGGCACCTGTGGATCCATTTTACAGTGTTTAACCATGTAAATGGGTCCACAGGTCCCCTAACACCTGGTCTGACCCAGGTGTTAAATAATGGTGCAAAGCCCCACCTAACACCCGTGCATCATTTTAGCACAGGGGGATAAATATGGGGCTATGGGGCATTTTTTAGATGGGAACGCCTACCTTGCTTTTCATTGACGCAAGGAGGGTGCACGAACCCACAAAATGGTGCAAGCTATAATATTTTGACGCTAGACATGTATAGCATCAAAATATGAACATGGAGTTAAGTTTGGGCGGAATTTGCGTAAAAAGAAATGATGCAAATTCAGTGCAAACATAGTATAAATATGCCCCTTATTGTTTTTTTTAATGTTGGTGGAGGCTGCTGCACTCCTTGTGGGCTACTCACAACATTAAAACTATGCTTGGTGGTGCCCCTATCCCCTGTAGAAGCACCATGAGGCTGAAACAAATATGTTTTAAAAGTCCTTGCAGGGCATTATGGGGTGCTCCTGCAAGAAGCATCATAAATGAGTGGTTTCTGCCATCCATTAATTTTTTCTTTTACTATATCTTGGGTGATCCAGTGCCCACCGGGGACACCAATATCTTTATATTTTGCTGGAGGCTGCATGGGGACTCCCAGGGCTCACAAAGCCTGCTGGCTTCCCTGCCATCACCCACATTACACCCATCCTGTGTGCTGGCAGTAAAATACCATTATTTTATTATTTTCTAAGCAGCCCCTCTCTCCAAGCCAACATTGGCCATGGGAACATCATCTTCTGGGGCCATATTCTTTATTAATGGAGGAGGGTGCGTGCTCCCCCCTACAAACCAACAGTGGATCCGGGGACCCCATCCCCCAGGTCCATTTTCTTTCTTCTATGAAAGGGGGTGGCATGTGCCCCCCTTGATCCAACCCTAGCCCTGAGGACCTCACCCCCCGGTGCCTAAGGTGAGTGCCAAGGTGCCCACAAGGAGCATCCACAACTCACACCTTTGGAGCCATGGAGGGTAGCCCCAAGGCCCAATCTGCCTCACAAGCTCCCCACATTCCTCCATTCTGGGTGCAGCAGGAGCCGGTTTTGCTCCTGCACAGTAGGAACAGGTTTTTTTCTTCTGCTCCCATCAGGTGTGAGCAATCTCTGTTTCCCTGCTTGTGCTTGTTAACATTTTTTAAGTATAAACATCTGTGCTTTATTTGTTTACATTTGCCCAGATTTGTGGATCTGCCAGGAATTTGCATCAAAATAAAAAAAAAACAATGTCTTCTGGAACCTCCTCTGTTCCAGGCCTAAGGGAGTGTGGCATCGCTACGCTGCCCCTGTACATCTTTTTTCCAAGGGCTCAGAACTGAATCTTGAGTTGTAAGATGGCTATTTCCACATAGTCAGTCAATCAGATCTCGCCTGGAGATCAGTCATCTCTTTGGATTTGTACCAAATCACAAAAAAAGCACACTTTCTGATATAAGATGTACCTTTCTGTCAAATTTGGTGTGGATCCATTCAGCTGTTTCAACTGCACCTGTGTATAATTTTCCTACAGAAACATTATGGAGGAAAACACTTTTGGGGCCCCCTTTTTTTCTCAGCCCTAGCTTGAAGGATCACCCTGAAACTTTCCAAGAAGGAGCTGAGGTGAATTAAGCTGTTTTTGGGAGGTTTTGTGAAGATTCATCAAACACTAACAAAATTATTGGCAAACCAAAAATGCTTTTCCAGTGGAAACATGGGCCTAACTATAAACCAGTGGTGAAACAAAAAAGGAGCACTCTACCTGTCACTCCAGCATGCAGTCAGCCCCAATACATCATGGTAAATGCAGTACAAGTTTGTTTTATATCCATAAAGTGATCTGTAGTTTTTCACCTTAGTAGGTGCAGCAAGTGCTGTATATCTCTGGACATGTGTTTCTGGGTTTATCCCTTCATCAGCAGAGAGCAGCTTTGTCTGTGGGGTTGCTGGAAATGCTGCCAAAAGTCCTCTCCGGTTTATGTACCACTGACTGGCACCCAGGTGCTTCAACCAGAGCTTGTCAGCTCATTGGCTCAGGGGAGCCTTCTTAAACAGAAAAAAACAGAAAGGGAGCACTCTGTCTCACAATTCAGCATGCAGTCAATCCCAATTCATCATGGTAAATCCAGTACAAGTTCATTTTATATCCAAAAAGTAAGCTGTAGTTTTTCACTTCAGTAGGTGCAGCAAGTGCTGTATATCTCTGGACATGTGTTTCTGGGTTTAGCTATTCATCTAAACCAGTGGTGACCACCAGGTAAGAAATATAAATTAGGATTAAACGAAAAAACACAGTTATTGAAAGATTTTTGTCACAAAAAGAAGACCAAAAGGAGTGTTTATAAGTGAGAGCTGTAGGGGGAAGGAGTGAAAATCTGAAAATTAGGAATAATATAATATTTAATATCTAAACTTAAAGGGCCAGATGCATCATTATATCCAATAGCGATTATCTAATTACGATTTTTTGCGAATTGCAATTAAGTAATCGCTATTGGAATTATGAAACTTCAGGCGTTTCATACTGCAATTTGCAAGGGCTCGCAAATGGACCTACCTCATTAATATTCATGAGGTAGTTCGCAATTTGCGAGCCATTGTGAATGGCTACAATCACAGGGATGGTGGCCTCCTGGGCTCAGCACACCATCATGCCTGTGATTGCTTTTCAATTAAGCAATTTTTTTTAAATGCAGACCGTTTTCCTCAAAGGAAAACGGGATGTCTTTAAAAATGAAAAATGAAAAGTTTTCTTTTCATTTTTTAAGAGCTCTTAAAAAAATTTTTCGCATGCATTCACAAAGGGGAAGTGGTCCCTTGGGGACCCCGTGCCCATTGCAAATGGGTTACCACCAATTTGAAATTGGTGGTAACTGTGATTGTTTTGTGACCGCCTTCACGGTCACAATACAATCATACATAACTCTGCGATTCAGTATTAGGAAGAGACGCCCTTGATACGCCTCTTCCTAATACCAAATCAGTATGTAGTCGCAAATCCAATTTGCGATTCGGTAACAAGTTACTGAATCGCAAATTGGATTTGTTACATACCAAAATGCAGTTTTTGCGATCTCAAGCAGCCCTTTAGGGCTTTTGCGATTGCAAAACACTTTGATACATCTGCCCCAAAATGTTTTAGTATGCAGAAAATAATGCAATTTATTTTGTATATAGATTTTGGAAAAAAATCCACATTATTAAGAGGGTTAAGATGAAAGTATATTTACGTTAAACTTAAAAAACAATTGTTGTTTTAAAATGATAACTGGTTATTATTAAAAGCAAGAACAAGCCATTTTGTAATCTATGAGGTAATACTCCTGTTGTGTGCTATTATATACTCTTTATGCCTTTGTTAATAAGACCCAGAACCTCTTAAATTGGAACTTTCAAGGAGTATTCATATATAGCTAGATCAAACAGAAGAAATGTGCCCCTTTCCTTTACCATTCTTAAAGGGTATGTAAGAGTATGTAAAGAGTACTCCTGTAGTGCTACTTTCCATACTTCCAGGCTTTTGTGTATCAGCTCCATTGAATTTAATCACAAGCAATCATGGCGCAGAAATAGATTATCAGCAAGAAACTAATGTGAACATATATTTAAACTGTCACAATGAAACTAAATTGTTTTTATATTAAGTGATAAAAGAAGCCTGATGCAGAAACTGCTACAACTAATAAAGGGAAAATGCTCATACTTTCCAACTACATTTTCATTTATTTAAAGGTAGTAAGGCTGATTTTCTGTAATTGACAAGAAAAGGGTTAGCTTCACAAATTGCACTGAAACACTATGTTGCGTTTACTTTGTAAATGACTTCGGAACACGCTGTTAATTTTTTGACTGAAAGAATTACATAATTAGTGTTTGAAACCAACAGACTGGGAGCGTTTAATGGCGCCTGAAACATAATCAATGTGAAAGCACAATAATACCTAAAGAAAACATTAATATATTTTTTAAAAGACAGAAACGTTTCCGAGCTAAATGCCTACATTAAAATCAAACTTTTCAATTTCTGCTTTAAAAGCAAATATTATAACTTGTGAATATGAGTGAAATCAGGCTTATCAGTAGACAAAGAATAAATGTAGACACTCGTGTGCACTCTTAGGGCAGAAGTGGCAAGATAAGTGAGCCAAACCATTTCTGACAGCATCATTAAAACATCTTTGCAGAAGCAAAGCACTCCAAGCCACTACAAAGCCACGCCATCTCATCTCAAGTGAATACTGACTAAGATCTTCTCATGGTCATACAAATTGGCCCCAAAGCAGGGCAATACCCACAGTGGAAGTTGTGGCTGATACAGAGTTGATTTATCTTTCAACAAAAGTAGCAGTGTCACAGATGGCTAAGTGACAAAGGCCTGGCACGAACCCTCATATAGCTTAAAACAGTGGTTCCTAACCTGTGGTCCGGGGAACCCTGGGGGGTCCACTAAACCTCCTTAGGGTGTCCGCGACTGCTTCGAAAATTAAATAATATTAACAGATTAGGTCCCCAGTTTTCAGTAATGACTCAGTGGGTGGTCCCCAGATTCCAATAATTATTCAGTGGGTGGTCCCCGGGTTCTGATAATGATAAACTGAGGGTCCACAGAAGTCAAAAGATTGTGAGCCGCTGGCTTAATACATAGGTTGAGATTTAATACAAGGACTTAAGTAAGGTTTTCTCAAAAACTAAGATGTTACAGTCTCTTCAGAACACATCAGAAACCTGTTTTCACAAACATAAATATAATCAATATGACCAAGAATAGGAAGTTGAACTTGTTAACGCAGACACAGTGATCAAGATAGAGCAAGTGCCTCAAATCAATTCAAGGAGCCTTACAACTCCAAACAAATGCACAACTTGACTTAAACAAGAGACTTCACACTCACAACTGGTAAAAAAGCGAAGTCCTGGTCAGGGTGCAGTATTACAAAATTCTTTGAAACACTCCAAGACACAAAGACTAGACCTTGAACAGCAAAATGTGAGTTTCCCATTTGCACCGGAATCACAAGTTACTGATTGAAATTCAATCATATAACCCAATCACTCTAAAATCACCTGCTTAATCAACACCTGTACTGCAGGTAGTACATCTGAGCACATTAGAGACAGTAGCTCAAATCCATCATCACTGCATGAGCCCATCTCAATACTCTATTATTTACCTTTTGACAGCAGACAACAAGCTATCTCCTAGAGGGCTATCAAGACATCACATGCAGCAGCATCTTTGCAGACATAACAGATTGATGGAGATGAGAGTTCCCAACTGGACCTCTCTGACGTACAACAGATTGAAGCAGCTGAAGAAGTAAACCAAATTAACAACCTTGGGAATTTAATATGCACAGATAAACGATTCACCCGCAGCCAAACATGACCAATCTTAGAGTGTTCTAGCCTCATTAAATATACACACATGGCTGCCACTAAGGCCCTGACATGGCAATTGCACAAGTTAGAAATACAGATGGACCAATTGCAATCTTTGGCAATGCACATTATTGATCTTTAAATTAAATTAAATGTGATCAACACCAAATTAAATGTATTCACACACTCCTAATCAAATGTTTCTATAAAGGGTCACTGACCAAAAGGCTCAGTCCTCATATGTTAAATTTCAATAAAATCATCAGACACCTAAGGACATCCATGAGCTGTAACTTACAACACATTTCCAAATCTATCACAGCATTCAATAAAAGTCCTCAAAAACTCCTGCTTGTGAAGCAGGAAACCATAGACACAACCCAGAAGAACACATTTTAGGTGTAAATAATTACATCCATATTCTTCACAACGGAACTATAAAAAAACACAAAGTAAACAGCTGGTGCAGGTTACATTTTTGAATCTACAAACAAACACAGAGAGGTAGAAGATACCTGTGAGATGTGGAACAAACAATAACATACTGAAAACAACTGAGAAATGTACCTTCAGACACCAATCGCACCTTAGACATTCATGTCAATGAAATCACAGCAAACACACAAAGTGGACTAATGGCACAAATTAAATTCCCTAAGTCATTACCAAAAAAAGAGAACTAAAAACTAAAAAAGAGCAACAAAGCCTTTTTATGAACATTGTAACTTGAAACTAATAGCAAGTCATGATCCAGCCATCCTGAGCCTCAGTGTTCAACTAACCATGTCAGTTCAGAGCAAGATAGAAATTCTATTACATCAAAAACCACAATTATCAATAAAAGTATTTTCTAGCACACAGAAAAATATATCAAACATTTCATTACAGGACAATGAACTACAGAGAGCAAACTGATAATTTCATTAACAAACTTGGAAAGTTAATAGCTACTGCAAGTCACCATGTATCACATTCAGAAGCTGAATATTATTACGTTGAGGCATCAAACTTTGCATTTAAAAAACAAACAAAGCAAAGATCTAACTGTCATAGTTTTCAAGCAACAAAAAGGGCCTTGCCAACACAAGACAGTTGCTCCTATAACAGAGAAAATAAGAAACTAAAACAGCACTAAGAGCGACAACCCAAACTACAAGTAAAGATTGCAGTTATCAATTGCTACAGTCACTAGCCCCATCATTTAATCAGATAAAATATCTGTACAGAGTGTGGCAATAATAATAAAATCATTCCCACAGAAGATAACACGGATAGAAAGTCAAACAAACCCTGGACAGGGAGACAATTCAGGACCTATTTCATTCCAGAATATACCTCACATGTTCATAATAACACCTTCAACACATCACACATCTTACATTTTTTGGCCCATATCTGTGCCCTATCACATCTCAAGTCTGATGACACAATAAGAATGCAGCTTATGCCTATGGATGACAGACAGGAAGAGACAGAGAACGTAGAGCTCACCAAGAATAGCAAAATTTATATTACAGCATCAAACTATGTTCTCCAATTGGGGCATTAGAATCCAGTGGGAAGAGGAAACAAAAAGTCCAACAGTGTTATCTTCACATTGAAACATCCAGGAACAGCAGACTATGACCATCTTAAGAGAAGCTCAAGGCAACTAATAATTTAAGTCAATAAAAATCAACATACTTTTATGTCTCTTTGACATAGAGAGACTAGGTACCCAGAAATCTACTGACCAGTATTCCTAGCAGTTCCAGCCACCCTCCCCAGTGAGAATCAAAATGGCTCTAATTCTTCTTTTGCTGAGTTCCTGGAATGTGTCCGGTCTCAGCAAACTTTTAACAACCAGGAAGCTGTCATATTTCTTATTAGTCAGACATTTTATGCCTTTTGAAGAGCTTGTGTTGGGTCCTCTTCCTCTTCAAGGCTTCCAAGAATTTCTGTCTCCGGCACCAAATGCAAAAAGATTTGGGTATTTGTCTGGAGCCTTAGCATCTGTATCTCAACCAATATACATATCAAGATTCAATGGGCCTTATTTATACTTTTTGGTGCAAAACTGCACTAAGACAGTTTTGCCCCAAAAAGTTTTGCACCGGCTTGCACCATTTTTTAGCACCAGCTGGGCACCATATTTATGGAATGGTGCAAGCTGGTGCAAAGGGTAGGCTAGCTTAAAAAAAAATGACGTTAGGCAGTTTTGAGTCGAAATAAATGATTCTGACCAGATTAGCATCATTTTTTGACGCTAAGGGGCATATTTATACTCTGTTTGCACTGAATTAGCGTCATTTTTTTTTACTCTAAATCAGTGCAAAACTAACTCCATATTTATACTTTGGTGCTAGACCCGTCTAGCACCAAATTTATGGAGTTAAAGTCATTTTTTGGAAGTGGAAACCTACTTTGCGTCAATGAGATGCAAGGTAGGCGTTCCCGTGCAAAAAAATTACTCTATGGCCTTAACACCATATTTATACTCCCATGTAAAAACAGTGCAAGGGAGGGAGGAGGGGTCAAAAAATGGGGCAAAGCTTGCTTTGCCCCATTTTTTAAGACCTGGGTCAGGGCAGGTGTTAGGGGACCTGTGGCCCTATTTCCATGGTGGAACACCATGGAATAAGCCCAGAGGTGCCCTCCCTAGGCCCTAGGGGCACCCCCACCCACACTAGAGGGACTGCGAGGATGGGGGACCCCATCCCAGGTAAGTACAGGTAAGTGCATTTTATTTTTGAAAGTGCCATAGGGGGCCCTGAAATGGGCCCCCAGACATGGCACCGGGTGCAATGGCCATGCCCAGGGGACCCCTGTCCTCTGTGCTGACCACTGGGGTGGTGGGCATGACTCCTGCCTTTTCTAAGGCAGGAGTCATGTGGCATGGTAGGTTTAGCACCATAAAACGACGCTAGTCTGGTTAGAGTCATTTTATTTTACTCTAACCTGCCTAAAGCCATTTTTTGGTGCTAAACCCTCTTCTTCTATACTGCCAGCCCCACCCGACTAAAGTCATTTTTTAAAACTCCAGCCTACCCTTTGCACCGGTTTGCACCATTCCATAAATATGGTGCCCGGCTGGTGCACAGAAATGGTGCAAGCCGGTGCTAAACTTTTTGGTGCAAAACTGAGTTAGTGCAGTTTTGCAGCAAAAAGTATAAATAAGGGCCAATATTTTGTAAGTTTGCGCCACTTTTGTGTCATAAAATGACGTTAATGCGGTGCAAAAAAAGTTTAAATCAGGGCCTTGGTGCTAGATGGGTCTAGCACCAAAGTATAAATATGGAGTTAGTTTTGCACTGAATTAGAGTTAAAAAAAATGACACTAATTCGGTGCAAACAGAGTATAAATATGCCGCAGAGTATAAATATGCCCCTAAATATGGCATTAAGGCCATAGAGTCATTTCTTGCACGGGAACGCCTACCTTGCATCTCATTAAGGCAAAGTAGGTCTCCACTTTCAAAAAATGACTTTAACTCCATAAATTTGGTGCTAGAGGGGTCTAGCACAAAAGTATAAATATGGAGTTAGTTTTGCACCGAATTAGAGTTTAAAAAAATGACACTAATTCGGTGCAAACAGAGTATAAATATGCCCCAATGTGTCTCGTTGGCCAAAGACTCACTAAGATCTGTGCTTTTAGACCATTGACTCCCTGAAACTAGATTTATTACTTTCATGTTAAAAATGTCTATTTGAATAGATACAACAGAGATTATAGAAGGAAAGTGTCTTGCATCAGTAAGGATCTAGAGGACTTAGGCATTGATTTATCCTCTATTTGCGCTGAATTGGCATCATTTTTTAACGCTAATTCAGTGCAAGATTAGCTCCATATTTATAATTTGACGCTGGACTAGTCTAACTTCAAAATATTGGAGTTAAAGTCATTTTTTGGATGCGTGAACCCACCTTACATCAATGAGATGCAGTGTTCGCTTTCCCATCCAAAAAATGACTCCAAGGCCCTAGCGCCTTTTTTATCCTCCTGTGCAAAAATGGTGCACAGAAGGGAGGTTGGCCTAAATAATGGCCCTAAGCCTGCTTAGCACCATTATTTTGCACATAGGTCAGGGCAAGCGTTAGGGGACCTGTGGGCCCATTTCCATGGTGGAACACCATGGAATAAATCCACAGGTGCCCTCCCCAGGCCCGAGGGACACTCCCACCCACACCAGAGGAACACCGGAAGATGAGGGACCCCATCCCAGGTAAGTAAAGGTAGGTAGAGGTAAGTATTGTATTATTATTTTGAAAGTGCCATTGGGGGCACTGCAATGGGCCCCCCTACATGGCACTGGGTGCAATGGCCATGCCCAGGGGACCCTTGTCCCCTGTGCTGGCAATTGGGGTGGTGGGCATGACTCCTGTCTTTTATCAGACAGGAGTCATGTGGTATGGATGGTATTGTGTCATAAAATGGCGCTAGTGTGGTTAGAGTCATCCTTTTTTTACTTCAAACAGCCTAACATCATTTTTTTGGTGCAAAACCCCGTTCTCCCATACCGCCAGCCCTACCTAGCTAACGTCATTTTCCATGACTTTAGCCCACCCTTTGCGCCGGATTACACCATTCCATAAATTTGGTGTCCGGCAGGCATCCTGGATTGGTGCAAGACAACGCTATACTTTGTGACGCAAAACTGGGTTTGTGCAGTTTTGCATCATAAAGTATAATTCTGGGCCTTAATTCTCTGATATGCGGGACACAAAGTTATCATAATTGGAGACTTCAATACATAAAACTTAGAAAAAAAATTGACTGATGATAACAAAGATGAGGTACTTTTGTCAATGCCATCAATCCTCTCATACTTTTTCTCTGAATCTTCACATTTCTACTGTTATCATCCCAACATTCAGTGACCAAATCCAAGCATAAACATATATGTCGGGCAGAAGAGCACCAACCATTAACTGTACTTTTGCAAGTAACACTACTCACATATTGTACATCTTTTTAAATTATTTCCTAAGGAGAGAGTGATCACAACCCAATAATATCAAGCTAGGGAATAACCATAAAAGATAGGAAAGATCCTAGTGGTAGGTGGAATCAACCCCTATGGTGAGATGTAAATATTAAAATGGAACTCCACCATCCAGTAGCTCACCAATGACTCACTACTTAAACTTCAAGACCCACTACAGTTATTAGTTTTCTGCCCGCATGTAGTTTACTCACTGCGTGCTCACCAGCACACTGCCAACATCTGTCCCAAACTTGGTTCAAAAATAAAATTCAAAAGTATTCTATCACATTAAAAACACTGAGACAGAAATTGTGTTCCCTTAAATGCTACTATGGCATTCCTGTAACATTTCACCCAGTTGTTAATAACAAATAAAATATTATAAATCACTTTTGGAAGACGTAAAAACAAATATAACAACATTTGTTGGCAAACATTCCAGAAGTTTATTCACCAGAAACACCAAAGTAAGTGCTTGGAGTTTATCACCATACTAGACATATCTGTGCCTGTCAAGCAAGAAATAGAGTGGAATCCAGCATGTGGATGGCATGTGCTGGGTCAAGACTTTATATTACTCACATGAAACATATGAGAAAAATAGCACAAATAATTAACGAAAGAAACCTAGGCCCATATTTATACTCTGTTTGAGCCGGATATGCATCATTTTTATTGACGCGAATCCAGCGCAAACATAACTCCATATTTATATTTTGACGCTAGACCCGTCATTTTAAGGATGCGTGAAACCGCCTTGCGTCAATGAGATGCAAAGAAGGCATTCCCGTCCAAAAAATGACTCAAACACCCTAGCGCCATATTTATCCAACAGGGCAAGAATGACGCACAGGTGGGAGGCGGACCCAAAAAATGACACTAATTCCGTTTTGCATCACAATTTAACGTCTGGGTCACGGCAGGCGTTAAAATGAGGCAAACAACACTACTCAAGGAAAACACACACAAGCAACATTACAGACCAACAGGACAACATGGAAGTGCTACTGATGCAGCTTGCAAGACAACGTCGAGCACAGGACCAACGGAGGCAGCCATCACCACCCCAACGCGGCCCACAAAGGCAATGCAGAAGGCAGGAGAAACATTTCAAAAACAGGACAAACCTCCATGGTCTCAGGGAACAGGACACTATTCGGAGGTATTGACTCAACTGGCAAGCCATAAAGCAGCTGCTGCGCCATATTGAGCCCCAACTAACAGCTAACCTGCAGACACCACACAACATAGCACCGGTGACCAAACTGCTAGCTGTCCTGCATGTGTTGGCAAGTGGCACCTTCCAGACAATGGGTGCCCTGGTCGCTGGGGTAGCACAGCCCTCATTATTGGCCTTCCTGCCCAAGGTGTTAGATGCCATGATCTTGCTCACACCCGCCATATCTGCTTCCCCAACACCCAGCAGAAACAGCAGGAGATAAAACAGGGCTTTTATCTAACCCATGTGCTCGGTGCAATTGACTGCACCCATGTCTGGATCGTCCCACCTGCAGCAACAGAGCACTTTTTCAGGAACAGAAAGCACATGCATTCTATCAATGTGCAGGACATAGTTGTCCACCAGGGATTGATCACAAACATCTTGGCCAAGTATCCTGGGAGTGTCCATGACTCACTCATAGTCCGCCTCAGCAGGATCAATCAGCACTTCTAGGATGGACAATATGGCAATGGCCTGCTTTTCGGCAAGTCAATAAACCTAGCAATATACACACAGCACAACAACCCTGTAGGACACACAAAACATACACCACAACATTGACATGTGGGCAGGGTGACACTGAGGTGTGACACTGGTAGTTATGTTGTATACCCTGACACAATGGGATACACACCTCTGGACAAATGACGGCTGCCACAAACATTAGCTGCCACTCTAGAGTACGAAGGTACCAATGTCAAAGCCCACAGAGACAATGACATGGCCTGCACTGTAAGTACAACTTGGAAGATGAACCGTTTACAATTACATTAGACCACATAGTCAATCGGCCACCCTCCCAAACAGTCTGTAGCATGGAAGGGGTGTACAATGTGTGTTGCAGCAGGTTTAACACCATGAGACACATAGCATGATGATGGTGACTCACCTGTAGGTGACACAGAAATACTGAGGCACTCCCCACATCATACATCACTCCTGGGATGCCGTTTCCAGGTTGCAATAATGAAGTGGACTGTGCTCTGAACACATATTGATGTGCCGCTAATGCAAACTGCACACTGCTGCACACACTGAAAGAGCCAATTGTCCATCAAAATAGCATATGTAGAGAGAGATGGCCCTTCCTGCACAGATACATCCACCTCCACAAGGAAGTTAGCCAGGTTCCCTGGAGCAAGTTCGGTAGTGTAGATGCACGGTTGCACATGAGCTACTGGCGGAGGTAACAACAAAGGCTTGCCTAGAAACAAGTCACACATGGGACAATCGGTCATTGTCAATACTGAACAGCTCAGTGCTGCCAACTTACGGAGATGTGTTGTGCATTATCACCTACCCAAATCAAAGGGCCTCAGTGTCTCTTTTCATCTGCAATGACATATGTCTAAATGGATGGGATGTCCAGGCCATGTAGTGCAACCACCCTCGCCCAAAGTTTTCTATTCACAAATCCAGTAAGTCAAAACTCAAGTGAGTAAAGTTCAAAAGAACGCAGTCTGAAATATCACGCCAATCTTTATAAAGTCCAATCCAATCCAGAAGTTTATTGGATCACATCTTCAAATTTACAGCATCCTTCAAGGAAAAACACTCCGAGCCAACATGTGTTTCGTCATGGGGAAGTCCTTTAGTCCCCAGCGACTTCTTCAGGGCTCTACATTGTAAGTAAATAATTTATATTAGAAACCAAAATGCTCAAACAGCATGATGCTAAATTTTAATTTATAAAGGTCCCCTTTATGTGAAAGGAAGCAGATCCCCAGGTAGTATGAGAGGAAAGGAGATTCTTTTAGTTGTGAAAAACCCCATTGGTTAATTCAAAAACAAAGGCACACCCACATTAGTGATCCACCAAGTCACCATGTAAAAGATGGTCAAAGTGCTACCAATCACCAGATAAGCTGCCAACTCAAACAATTAAAATCACATATGTCACCATAACTCACTCCTTCATTCACCAAAAAGAATACTCTATGCTAATATCAAAAACACCCAAAGAACACTCACCAAATCAAAAAGGTCAATAAAGTGAAATATTACTGGACATTTACCAAATTTGTGCTAAAATGTATTATCAGCCTAGTCATACCTTATATATTCCCAATTCCAAAAACTTTAAAGTTACTTCAAAGGTAGGTAATGTTCTTATTATTACTGCTCAGTACACCAACATATCTGTTTAAACAAAGAAAAGCACCACATACAATTCAATATATGACCAATAATCCCAAATCCAAAAGCACATCAATAAGTTGAGAATATAAATCTTACATCAAGTACCTTAGTTCTTTTAAGCTCAGTATTTGCGAGCTTGTGGAGTTCAAAGCTAAAAAACAAATAGAAATGGCGAGTTGTAGTCCACATTAATTGTTCCTCTCAATTTCAAAAGCCCAGACAGTCCACAACAGAGTCCCCAACGTCCTTACCTCTTGTAATATATTACGATCGATCCAGAAAAAGCGTTTCCATGCTAAGGAAACGATACGCCGCGAGTACGCACCAGCGCGCCTCACCTCTACCGAGGTTAAAAGCCTTTCCGGGGCACGAGATCACCTTGCGTGATCAATATCAAAGACGGACTGTCAGCTGTTACCATGACGGAAAGAGGTTACGAAGTGCAAAGCCATAGTACGAACGCGTCAAACAAATTCACGCGCGAAGGCTGTGTGAAGCTTTCCGATAATTATTTACAATATATCTTCTAACACCAAGAGCTACTTGTGTATTGATTCACATAGGTCGAAACTAGAAATGCCGGTGCGTTAGAAACCACTGCGTTTCACAAATGAAAGAAACTTTTGGAAAATTGTTAACAGTAAAACCACTAACACCAAGTACGGCAGGTCAATAATTAATGTGGGACGAAACTGAATATTGCCGGTGTAACTGACACAATCGTGTTACAGATCAGAAAAGAAGCTCATATCTTGTACACACAAGTGTACAATTAAATAAAATAAAGTACACCAAGCTAATTAACTCTTACCGTTGCAATTAACAATTGCTTCCCAAATAGATAAGAAAACAACTAACAATAAATACCATCCCCTATTAGGCACATTAACTGTTCCAGGCTACTCTATCAAATAGTTCCAAGCAAATATAGACATTGACAAATGTCATCATCCTTATTATAATCAGGGCACCAATCTTGAAACTCAGAGATCAAGAGAAATCAACAAGTTGAGAAACAGAAAATAGAGATAGGATAATTAGAAACCCGCAAAACTATAATACCCTTGAAATTCCATATGTTAACCACTAATAAAGTAGTATCGTTAGTGTGAGAATTTTGGTTAATAATAACAATGTCAGTGTACATAAATTTAAGTATACAACAATCCACGCATTTTCAACATGACTGGTGATTATCTCGTTTGTGTTATCATCGATCTCCCAAAAAGAACTCCAACTCCCTGTCAGAGTTGAGGCCTGATTCCACAGCCTTTAACCTCATTATCCATATTGCCTCTTTCCTACGTAGCATTAGTTCTCTATTACCCCCTCTTGGACTGCGGGGAACATGTTCTAGTCCACAAAATTCAAAATTCTTATGAATTGATTGTGAGTTACATGATAAACTATGAGCAACTATTGGATATCTTACATCACCATTTTTAAGCATTCGAATATGTTCACCAATCCTAACCTTTAGTGGGCGTATTGTACTTCCTACATAAATGCGAGTACATTTGCATCGTATTATATAAACAACATGAGTGGTGTTACAGTTGATCATAGTACAAATTTTGTAAACTTTCCCCTCCAAAGAGAATTCTTTCATCCTATGACAAGCCCACCGACATACTCCACAACTACCACATTTAAAGAAACCCCTCGTTTGTGCAGATAGCCAAGTTTTGTTGGGAGACACCGTAGTAAAGCTGGGACTCAAAATGTTTTTTAAAGTTCTCCCTCTCCGGTAAGTAGTGGGCACTCTTGCTGGTATTAAATTTCTAATTGACTCATCCTGTGATAATAAGTGCCAGTGTTTAGCCACAAGCTACACCATAATCAAAGAAGCATCATTATAATCTGTTATAAGACGTACCTTATTAGATTCATCTAACACGGTATTAGGATTTTTAGTTTTCAAGGTGTCAATCCTGTTAACATTTTTACTTCTTGATTTTGCCTTCTTAATCACTTTATTAGAATAGCCACGTGCTCTAAATCTTTTACCCATATCATTCACATGAAACAAAAATTCATCATCCAAACTACAATTTCGTCGTGCCCTCACCATTTCACCAAAAGGAATAGAAGCAATTTGATGTCGCGGGTGTGCACTCTCTGCATGTAAGATTGAGTTACACGCTGTAGCTTTCCCAAAAAGTCTACTTTGGATCTTATTATCTGAAACAAAGACCTCTACGTCTAAAAAAACATTCTTCTCTGCACTGTATTGATATGTAAATTCCACATTCATGGTGTTGGAGTTTAAAAAGGTACAAAATTCCAACAACTTTTGTTCTCCACCAGTCCAAATCAGGAAGCAATCGTCTATGAATCTGCCCCAAAAGAGAATATCAGTTTGCCATTGAGTAGATTTAGAGCCCCAAACCCATTTGTGTTCGAACCAACCCATGAATAGATTCGCATAGGAAGGAGAGAATTTGGAGCCCATTGCGACACCACGTTTCTGTCTGTACCAGCCATTATTGAATAAGAAGAAGTTGTTGTCAAGAATTAAGTCCATCATCTCCATTAACATTACAGTATGTTGCCAAAGACTTGCTGATCTTTTGGTTAGAAAAAAACGAGTAGCTTCTAGTCCTAGCTCGTGTTTAATGCAAGTGTACAGGGATACTACGTCAAGTGTTACTAACAACATGTTCCTATCCCATTCTACATCATTCAAAATACTAAGAATATGGGTAGTATCCTTAATAAAAGATGGGAGATTACAAACTATTGGTTGTAAAAAACAATCCACGAATTCCGAAAGTTTTTCAGTTGGACCTTGTAAGCCTGAGACAATCGGTCTTCCAGGTGGAAAAGGCAGACCCTTATGAACCTTAGGAAGTGTGTATAGACATGGATATCTTGGATGAGTAACCTTTAAGTATAAATATTCATCTCTACTCAGTAACCCTTCTTATTGCCATATACATAGTTTTTTATTTATCACATCCACCAGGTGAGGGATGGGGTTACCAGTAACACTCTCATAGCATGCCAAATCATTCAGTTGTGACAAGATTTCATTATCATAGTCTACCTTATTCATGAGAACAACATTCCCACCCTTGTCAGCTTGTCTAATAATAACATCTTTACCTTGTCTGAGTTTTTCCAATGCAACTAGTTCATCCGGATTCAGGTTTTTAGAAAATTGTCTGTATCTGTTCTTAGCCATGTACTTGTCATAGTCTTGACAGACCATGTCAAAGAACTTATCAAAAGTATTCATGCCACAAGATTTCGGAGTCCAACATGATCTCTTTTTCAAGCCACTGGAAATACTTCTGCTGAAATCAACATCTAAATCATGTAATACTCTAGAGAAAATGTCCGGATCCTCATCCCGTTCTGCTAAAGAAAGTACGAGTGCTGTATATTGCACCTCCTCGATAGACAAAGTACTTAGTAGAGAAACCGTCTCATCCAAAGCTATATTTTCCATTTGATTCATCTGAAAATACATTTTTATCTTAAGTTTACGAACAAACCTAAATAGGTCAATTTTGGATCTGCAAGGATCCCCAAAAGTTCTAGGGCAGAAATTTAGTCCTTTAGCTAAAAGACTACTCACCCCTGATGTTAGTTCAATTTTTGACAAGTTGACAACATTTATGGTTGAAACTTCCTCCACATCTAATTTTTCTTGTCCCGAGATCTTGTTATGACCCCCTCCTGATCCTTTATTTTGACCACCTGATCCTCTGTTCCCCCTCCTAGTCTTTTTGTGTGGGGTGTTCCTTTGTTTTGAATAAATTTGCCCCGTTTCATTCTCATTAGCTCCTGTAAAAAAGTGCTGCCCTCCAAAGCGTCACTAGCCTGGACAGAAGTGCTTGGACCACCCTCTCCTTCACTATCACTAGTGATCGAGGTACTAATAGATGTTGAGTCAGAGATGTTGGAAACGCTAGACCTCCTAGGGGCTAGATTGGTATGTACTAGGTGATCATATTTGCTGGAAAAAGTGAAAATTCTCCCTGTCAAATAATCCTTCTCATCACGTTTCAATTTACGTGCTTTTCTTTGTGTGATCTCCTCCTGATGCTTAAGTAATATTTCCTCCAGAATCTTGTAGTTTCTATCGGTGGCTTCTTTAAGATTCAAATTAGCAATTTCCTTCTCTAAAACCTCAATATCTTTTTGTAGTTTGGTCACTTTCCTCTCCGAATTGATAATTAAAATATCCATAAGTTTCATCGAGCTAGTAGTTAGCTCGTTATCCCACATAACTAGCAAATCCATATCCAAGTCATCAAAGGTAGGAAAAACCTGAGATCTTAAGCCTCGGGGAATGCGATTTAATTTCTTATACTGTTTTAATGTCGCCCCGTCCCACCACTTAGATAGCTCACTCTTTTTTAGTCTCTCCAATCTAATAAATTTGCTCCTCAAGCCTTCATTTTGTAAATTTGAGCCATTACGTGATGTGTTCTGAATTACACCTCCCTTAGCTAGGCTCTCTAAAAGTTCCTCAGCTAATTTAGTTCTATCCATAACGCAGACTGTAAACGTGTAAAGGCCAGCGTCCAAGCTGCCCCCCTCAAATTGTCAATAAGTGAAATGGGGTGTAATAACAGGGGACTACTGGCGCTCAGGACACTAATTGGCCAATTATAACATTAGGGGTTGTCTACACAAGGGAAAACACCCATCCCTTCGAGGTTCAAAATGAACCCAACAATACTTAACACAATGTGAGGCCCCCCTCGCCCAAAGTTTTCTATTCACAAATCCAGTAAGTCAAAACTCAAGTGTGTAAAGTTCAAAAGAACGCAGTCTGAAATATCACGCCAATCTTTATAAAGTCCAATCCAATCCAGAAGTTTATTGGATCACATCTTCAAATTTACAGCATCCTTCAAGGAAAAACACTCCGAGCCAACACGTGTTTCGTCATGGGGAAGTCCTTTAGTCCCCAGCGACTTCTTCAGGGCTCTACATTGTAAGTAAATAATTTATATTAGAAACCAAAATGCTCAAACAGCATGATGCTAAATTATAATTGATAAAGGTCCCCTTTATGTGAAAGGAAGCAGATCCCCAAGTAGTATGAGAGGAAAGGAGATTCTTGTAGTTGTGAAAAACCCCATTGGTTAATTCAAAAACAAAGGCACACCCACATTAGTGATCCACCAAGTCACCATGTAAAAGATGGTCAAAGTGCTACCAATCACCAGATAAGCTGCCAACTCAAACAATTAAAATCACATATGTCACCATAACCCACTCCTTCATTCACCAAAAAGAATACTCTATGCTAATATCAAAAACACCCAAAGAACACTCACCAAATCAAAAAGGTCAATCAAGTGAAATATTACTGGACATTTACCAAATTTGTGCTAAAATGTATTATTAGCCTAGTCATACCTTATATATTCCCAATTCCAAAAACATTAAAGTTACTTCAAAGGTAGGTAATGTTCTTATTATTACTGCTCTGTACACCAACATATCTGTTTAAACAAAGAAAAGCGCCACATACAATTCAATATATGACCAATAATCCCAAATCCAAAAGCACATCAATAAATTGAGAATATAAATCTTACATCAAGTACCTTAGTTCTTTTAAGCTCAGTATTTGCGAGCTTGTGTAGTTCAAAGCTAAAAAACAAATAGAAATGCCGAGTTGTAGTCCACATTAATTGTTCCTCTCAATTTCAAAAGCCCAGACAGTCCACAACAGAGTCCCCAACGTCCTTACCTCTTGTAATATATTACGATCGATCCAGAAACAGCGTTTCCATGCTAAGGAAACGCTACGCCGCGAGTATGCACCAGCGTGCCTCGCCTCTACCGAGGTTAAAAGCCGTTCCGGGGCGCGAGATCACCTCATGTGATCAATATCAAAGACGGACTGTCAGCTGTTACCATGACGGAAAGAGGTTACGAAGTGCAAAGCCATAGTACGAACGCGTCAAACAAATTCACGCGCGAAGGCTGTGTGAAGCTTTCCGATAATTATTTACAATATATCTTCTAACACCAAGAGCTACTTGTGTATTGATTCACATATGAGGTATGACTAGGCTAATAATACATTTTAGCACAAATTTGGTAAATGTCCAGTAATATTTCACTTGATTGACCTTTTTGATTTGGTGAGTGTTCTTTGGGTGTTTTTGATATTAGCATAGAGTATTCTTTTTGGTGAATGAAGGAGTGGGTTATGGTGACATATGTGATTTTAATTGTTTAAGTTGGCAGCTTATCTGGTGATTGGTAGCACTTTGACCATCTTTTACATGGTGACTTGGTGGATCACTAATCTGGGTGTGCCTTTGTTTTTGAATTAACCAATGGGGTTTATCACAACTAAAAGAATCTCCTTTCCTCTCATACTACTTGGGGATCTGCTTCCTTTCACATAAAGGGGACCTTTATAAATTATAATTTAGCATCATGCTGTTTGAGCATTTTGGTTTCTAATATAAATTATTTACTTACAATGTAGAGCCCTGAAGAAGGCGCTGGGGACTCAATGACTTCCCCATGACGAAACACGTGTTGGCTCGGAGTGTTTTTCCTTGAAGGATGCTGTAAATTTGAAGATGTGATCCAATAAACTTCTGGATTGGATTGGACTTTATAAAGATTGGCGTGATATTTCAGACTGCGTTCTTTTGAACTTTACTCACTTGAGTTTTGACTTACTGGATTTGTGAATAGAAAACTTTGGGCGAGGGGGGCCTCACATTGTGTTAAGTATTGTTGGGTTCATTTTGAACCTCGAAGGGATGGGTGTTTTCCCTTGTGTAGACAACCCCTAATGTTATAATTGGTCAATTAGTGTCCTGAGCGCAAGTAGTCCCCTGTTATTACACCCCATTTCACTTCATGTAGTGCAACCATGTTACCATCACATCTGAATCCATTGTGTGTGTGGATGTACCATGCCCCTTCCAGTGAAAGCACACTAAAACATGTTGGACACTACACAAAGAATGGTACATACATACTGACCAACTTTTCGGAAACCAAATCATAGATACCAGGTTAACACAAGTTGTCATGTCAAACAACCCAGTGCAGATAAAACCTCACAGAAGCCCCTGGATTTAACACAATACCCCAAAACACATATGAATTACAGACAACACAAGATATCAACTGCCATGCTACATGACATTCCTGTTTCAAGCACTAAAAAAATATTCACCTCTATTATCTCTTGCAGCGGATCAGGGTTACGGGATCCAGCCATGGATCATGACCCCATTCCCCAACCCAAGCACAGCAGCAGAGCGTGCTTATAATGAGGTACATCAGAGGACACGCACCATTGTGGAAAGGACCTTTGGCATCCTAAAGTCCATATTCAGGTGCCTGGACATCACAAGAGGCAGC